>NC_080059.1:17058568-17161068 GCF_026212465.1 Amaranthus tricolor | reverse complement strand
AAAGTTTGGGCCCAAATAATTCTAATTGCCAAAAAGGATTGCAATTCTCATGACCAAGCCCAATATAAATAAAATATATATATAGAAATAATATTACTAGTGAATTATTAAATATATGGGGAAGAAAATATCGGAAAAATATCGGGGTGTTACAGTGTGTGTATGTGTATGTGTGTGTGTGTGTTATGTTCTTAGAAATGAATCGTGGATTGTTTGCACTAAACTTATTAGGGTACGTGTATGCATGTATGTTATGTTCTTAGAAATGAATCGTAGTTGGATGTACCACGTGAAAGGGAATTTCAAGAAGAGCTTTTAGGGAATTTTGTATTGCAAAAGTGGAACACCAAAGGCTCAGCCAAGAGCCTATGATATTTTTTCCTTGTCGTGATTGTAGTAAGGTAAAGAGGTGGGCTGACATAAACAAAACAGTAGATCACTTGTATTGTCATACGTTTAGACTTGATTATGAGATTTTGTATCGTGATAACAAGTTTTTAGTGTCGTATGCTAAAAGTCCGGTTATGCAAACAAAATTTGTAACACCCTAGATATTACACAAGTATAGTGGAATTAGGGGGTCGAACTTCAAGGACAGGTAAAGCTAAACTCTAGGTCTTAACATAGGGGTTTTTAAGGGTTTGGTAAAAAGGACTAAACTATGACTAAAATGATCAATAAAGATTAGAATAAATGTAGATCAGAGGAGAGGGGACGGGAGTGATTGGTTCCACCCTAGGGGAGTAACCCTAATGTTCATGTTCTAGGACTTGGGGTCATGAAACTTTAATCACCAAAGAGATTCAAACAATGAGAAGAAGTTACACGAACGACCTATAATCGCCTTGTGTCTCTCTAGGAGTTGCAGGATGAGATTCAAGTTGAATCACTAAGTTGATTGAAGAGACTTAGACTCAACCCTAACTCATAAACTTGGGTTTCAACTCTAGGGTTTCACCAATCAAACCCTAAGAGAACTACTCACACATTGTAGATGAAGAACTAAGAATAATGACTAATGAAAACTAGTATCTAGACATATTGAACTTGAATGTAGATAATGATTAGAGAAAGGAGTAACAACTAATGAAAGCAATAAAAGTAACTCAAGAACAAAAGCAAACCTATACTAGATGTTTAAGAGAATCTCAACAACAACAACTACTAGAATAAGAAAATCATAAAGAGCAATAAATATTGAAACAACCAACAAGTATTAAATGAACATGAAGAGTAATAAAGGACTAAATACTCACAAACATAAATGATATCTCAATAGATGTAGAAAGTAGAATTTATAGTAGTGCTAGAAAGATACACCAAAAAGTTGCAAGCTTGATTGAAGAAAGTAATGTAAAGCAAGTTAAACTAAGCTAGGGTTTGATGAACTAAAAAAAGCTTAAGACAAGAGAAAATCTACTCTAGAAATGTTTTAGGGTTAATGGAATAGTGATTTCTACATAAATTGGGTATATGTACCCTCTAAAACCGAGGTGCTTCAAAATTCCGAAATTAGCCTTCAAAACTTGATCGAAAAGAAAATTGCACGCGTAGAAATAGATCCATTCGCCCGAATGCAGCAGTCCATTCGCCCGAATGGATGTTGTTCGCCCGAAGTCTTCTCCATTCGGCATAAACAGAGGATTCTGGAGAAATAGGGTTTTGGGGGCCATTCGCCCGAATGCTTGCTAATCACCCGAAGTTTCTTCATTCGCCACGTCTAAGGACTTTCGCTATGTTCAGCATTGAGTACTCAATTACCATTCACCCGAATGGAGGGTTATTCGGGCGAATGGCCTTTGATTCTCCTCTTTATGGGTTGTTTCAGCTTATACAAGCTTACGAACTTTTTCGGGACTGCGGGATAGACTTGATTTGTCATGTTAAAGCTCCAAGATAGGTGTCTAAGCCTCGAACTCACGCCGTTCAGCCTTGAAATCTCAAAAAATCACCTAAAACAATCTCAAAACACTCGAAGACAAGATCAAGGTGAAATCATGAGTTGAGTATATGAAATCGATACTAAACAACAAGACTTGACACAAAAATGGGGTTGTAAACGTGCTCTAAAACGAGCACATCATATTGGCATGGTGAAAAGTTAGATATTAATGATGAAGGTGCTGAGGCAAATAGTTTTAAATGTGAGGCTGATGAGGGCATAGCGAAAGACCGAATGAACGATATGATGGATGCGATTAGAGATCATCTCACTTAACAAACCCGTATGTTTGAGTATGTGTCAAATGTTGCTTAGACTCCATTGTATGATGGTTGTAGTAAATATTCTAAACTTTCAATGACCTTAGTATTGTCAAATTTACAAGCTAAGTTTGGTTGGACTAATACTAGCTTCACATCGTTGTTGGAAGCCTTACATAACATGTTTTCTGAGGGAAATAGCATACCTAACTCAGCCTATATATTATGCTAAGAAATTGTTCAACCCATTAGGCTTAGAGTACACCAAAATAGACACATATCCTAATGATTATATATTTTACCGAAAAGGGTATGAAACTTTGGACAAATGCCCTATATGTAGAGTCTCGCGCTACAAGTGCAAGGAAAGGAACTTGATTGCTAAGAAAGTGCGCCCACCAGCAAAATTTTTATGGTATCTTCTAATTATTCCAAGGTTCAGGAGACTTTTTTCATTTCCAGAGGATGCCAAGAAGTTGGTGTGGCATGATGAGGAAGGAAAGAAAGATGGGCTAATAAGGCATCCAGCTGATTCTAAGCAGTGGAAGAACATAGATAAAGAATTTTCGATGTTTGGTGATGAGGCTAGGAATCTTAGACTTGGATTATGTACGGATAGGATGAATCCTTATGGAACACTTAGTACCCAACATAAAACATGGTCGGTTGTGTTAAGCATATACAACCTACCTCCTTGGTTGTGTATTAAGCGTAAGTATATAATGTTGCCCACTTCTTATACCAGGCCCTAAACAACATGGGAATGATATAGATGTTTACTTAGCTCCCTTAATGGACAAGTTCATGTTGCTGTGGAATGAAGGTGTGTCGATGTTTGATGCACATACTGGTACAAATTTTACACTACGCGTGGTGATTTTTGCACCAAGAAAGATTTCCTTGCATATGGAAACTTGTCGGGGTATAAAGTTAAAGGTGCAAAAGCATGTCCGATTTGCGATGATGAAATGAAGATCGACTCACTTATTCGGGTAAAATGTGTTTAGGCACACTAGAAAGTTTCTCCCTCCGTTTCACCCCTATCGAAGGATGAAAGCACAATTCAATGGCAAAGCTGAAAAGTGTGTAGCTCGACCGCCATTGTCTAGAACACAATTGCATGACAAAATACAGAATGTGAATACAATGTATGGTAAATGCGACTAGAAGAGTAATATTGAAAAAGGTAACTTGTGTAAAAAGAGGTCTATCTTTTGGGACCTACCTTATTAGAAGTCTTTATCCGTTCGGCACTATCTTGATGTTATGCATATTGAATAGAATGCATGTGACTCGATCATTGGGACCAACCTAAACTTTTCAAGAAAGACAAAAGATGGTCTTAAAGTGCGGCAAGATATGGAGAAAGAAAAAAATTAGACCCAAACTGTGGCTAGAATACGTTGTTGATGGAAAAAGAGCATATATGCTGCGAGCTTGCTACACCTTGTCAAAAGAAGTAAAAAGGATGTTTTGCGAGTGTTTGTATGATATCAAGTTGCCTACTGCATATTTTTCTAACATGAACCTTTTTATATCTATTGTTGATACGAAGTTGATTGGTATGAAATCTCATGATTGTCATGTTATGATGCAAGTGTTTTTGCCCATTGCACTATAAGGGTTGTTGCCAAAACATGTTACGCAACATATTGTGACGTTATATTTGTTTTTTAGCAAATTATATAATAAGGTAATTGATCCAAAGGAGCTTGTCACTCTCCAAGAAGATATTATGGAAACATTGTGCAAATTTGAGATGTATTTTCCACCTTCTTTC
Source organism: Amaranthus tricolor (assembly GCF_026212465.1). Taxonomy (NCBI): domain Eukaryota; kingdom Viridiplantae; phylum Streptophyta; class Magnoliopsida; order Caryophyllales; family Amaranthaceae; genus Amaranthus; species Amaranthus tricolor. The sequence continues at coordinate 17,157,086 of NC_080059.1, read as the reverse complement.
TTTTGCATATCAGTTCACTTGATGATACACTTTGTTCGTGAAATCAAAGAGTGTGGCCCTGCTTTTTTGCAATGGATGTATCTTATGGAGACACATAAGGGTTACTTAAAAGGTTTGGTTAAAAATCGGGCAAAACTAGAAGGGAGCATTATAACTAGGTTCGCAGTTGAAGAGGCTTCAAATTTTTGTGTTGTTTTCAAGGAAAAGGCTAAGGAAATAAGAATTTCAAAGTCTCGTCTTGAGGGTAGACTATCTAGGCAGGGAACAATCAATCGTAAGGAGATCAAACCTCCAATCAATAGGATTTCTAAAGCCCACCGTTGTGTCTTACAACACATTTCTGAAGTTCACCCTTACTTGGAAAGGCATATCACTGTTTTGAGCAACCCTAATCAAAGAGCAAGTTCACACGTAAGAATGCAAGAGCATAATCTAACATTTGCCGAATGGTTTCAAAATGAAGTGCAACTTGCATTAAAGCAATCTAATAGCAATGTTTCCAATGTCAAGGGGTCCACGACCGTTTGTTACTAGTTTTGAAGCTTATGGCATCAATGGATATTGCTTCCACACCAAGCGTCAGGATGAAAACGGTGTGCACCAAAACAGTGGTGTTATGGTTGTTGCTTCTTCTACGGAATATTCAAATGCAAGAGATATTAGACCATTTGATGCGACACAGATATACTATGGGGTTATTCAAGAGATATGGGAGCTTGATTGTGTAGATTTTAAAATACCAATTTTCAGATGTAAATGGGTGGACAATTGACATGGAAGGAAAGTAAACGATAATCGGATGACTCTAATGGATTTATGTTGTTTTAGAGATACTATAGAACCTTTTGTTTTGGAAATAAAGGAATGTTGAGGGAGGACAAAGGTGGATTCTTCTAAAGAGAAACACAATGGTAAGCAAACAAAAGTATCAAAGATACTTGAACAACAATACTATTAGAATCGAAAGAATGCGACCTTGAGAAAAGGTCATGTAATGCAAAAATACGTTGGTACCAATGATAATACACTACTATAATTCTAAATGTAAGCAAAACCCTAAGCAAATGACGTGAAATAGAAATAATTGAACCACAAAATTATTATAATTGAAAGAATGTGACCTTGAGAATAGGTCGAGCAATGCAAGTGTACATACTTACTAATAATATAACCCTCATTCAGGTACTAAAGCTAGTGCTAATGTAGCACAAACCAAAGAATTAACGTGCAAATGAAAGCAAAAGCTTTTCTTATCTATTTGCTGCATTCTCATCCAGACTAATTAATGTTTATGGGATACTATAAGTTATCAAACTCTCTTGATAGCTGCTTGCTTATAGTTATACTATAGGTCTAGTGCGCCTGCCCGCTGCTCTTCCACAGGTAAGAGCGTTCTTAGGAATTGGGTACTCGTCTCTTAGGGATGTCGATGTTGTGTACACTCGAAGGTAGAACTGTTGTCCCAAGTATTGACGGGCCCAGAATTCTGACCTCAAGTTCCACATACCCACATTGTCCAGAGCCAAATAGATTGCAGTCCATGACTTTGGATACACCTGAATTTATATTAACAACCCATCAATTCCTCTTCAATCCCAACGTACTCGAATTCAACAAACACACTTGAACAATCAATAAAAGCCATTTTAAGTAAAAATCAGTTCACATACCTGTGTGGTACAACGGAAAACTGCATCACGAAGATTGTACTGGTTTCTGTTGGCTGGTGACCATTTTCCTCCATCCATGCTGTTTCCAAGATACGTTTTGTCAAATATAGTACATATAAAGTTGAGATCTTTTTACAAAAATCTATTACACTTACCCGACAACAAAGAAGCTGTATCCATCCAAATGCCAGCTCTGAATGATATTCTCAGGATTCTCGAAAACAATCTCAATGAAAGCTCGGTAGTCAGCACCCATCACAGAAGTAGCAAGGTAAATTCCGGAACCAGTGGGGTTACTCGGAATGCTTCCCACAGTAAAAACTCCTCCGATCTTAAAGTAATCCGCGAGCTTTAGCGGAGTGTCAGCAGGGATGAATGACACACTGTTAACAGCATACCTCTGCTTGCCGTTCACTTGTCCAGCAGAATTCTGTAGTCTGATAGTTCTTGTAGTGTTGATCATACCATAGTGGTAAGACCCTTGTGGGTTAGGCCTTGGCCCACTTGCGGTAAGATTGGTCCTGATTGCACGGGCCTGATTGAGGGACCAGTCAATCTGGATTGTGGGCCCTCCAGGGATTGGTCCTTGGACTGAGCCGGCAGAGTTGGCATAGCGAAGGATACCAGTTGTTGTGAGTACACGGCTGGTAAAACGCGATGAAGCTACAACATAATAGTCCCGAGGAGGCTGATCAGCAGTGATGAGCACCGAGTAGGATTGTCCTACATGAATATCGAGTGATGAGAAAGTGGTTTGGACGGTGTGAGTTCCCTCAACTTCCACCAACTTCATCTTGTGACCTTGAATACGGAAGTTGAGAGAGTTCTCCAGCCCAACATTTGAGATCCTTAGTCTGTAAGTCTTCCCTGTGGAAAACCAAAAGATGGACAATTTTATTCAGCTTAGGCACGAACCAACAGCAAATGGTATACTATAGTGTGTGATTTTCGTTTACCTTGGTCAACATTAAGAGTGGCCCCACTTCCACGACCATTGATTAGGATTCCGTCTGGAGGAGGAAGCTTGTGTCCTTTGTCAAGGATTGCTTGCAACTTCTGCAAAGCCACAAAATACATTCATCATCTTCTCGTAAAGATAGTTTGTTTATTCCTACTGCCTGTCTTTGCTTAACATACTCTCGTTACACACAGCGAAACAGAAAGTTGATTAAAACGATTTGTACCCAAAAAAATACAATAAGAAGGGGAAGCGAGAGTTACTGTGTGGTTAGTCTTGTACCAATCTCCGATGAGAACAGTGTAGTCACCGGCAGGTTCAGGAAAAGGAACAGGGATCCTTGGCCTGCTAAGGATCCTGATACCTCCGAAACCACCAGCAGCCTTGTGAAATCCAAGAGACGGGAAGTAATAGAAACTACCAATTTGATCTTTGACTTGGAGGATGTATGTGAAGTTCTTTCCTGGAGGAATGGGGCATGTTGTTCCATATACACCATCTTCGTACGAATTTCTTCTGTTCTGAATTCCATTCCTGACGCACAACACAACAGATTGCTATTTAGGGAGTACATTTACTTGCATAAAACTTATTGATGATCAAGATTCAAGCAACAGTTTAGCTCAATCAGAGTAAATACAGCATTCCATTATCCCAAGGTTGGGGAGATTCTGAACATGTACAACATATTTGACCGAATAGAGTCCCAAAAAATTAAGGGTCTCAATATTACATTACATAATATATAGTATTTAAAGACAAAGTTAGAAAATATCACAATTTTTGAAATTACATAGGACCTTCAAAGAATTTGCAAATTTTTGCTCCACCTCTTGACTAAGGCCATTTTGTGGCTTCCCATCTAGGCATAGTTTCAGGGGTCAAATATACACAACCTTACTCTGGTTAGTAATAACAAAGATGATGTTTACGATTGAGTCTTGGTAACAAACATCAGCTACAACTTCTTATAAATAAGAAGCGCACGAAATCAAATTTCATAATCTAACTTATTTGTACTTTCAGTTGACAGGTTGAATCAAAACACAAAAAAGATTGATTGTAACTCCAATTATCTTTATACCAAAAAAAAAAAAAAAAAAAACGACCTACCATCTATACGACTATGCTTGTGTTACTGAGACTGGTAGAAATAATAAAAAGACTTATAACCTTTAAAGTTTATGAAAATGTATCATGTAGATATCTTGTTATCCTGGGAATCCATATAAAGTTAGAGCTTTTGTTGTAAAACTAAATTATACATGAAGATATCATCCGTCTCTACGTATCAAACTCGATAGTCTTACAAAACTTTCCTTATTTTTTCTCCACATGTAGAATCATATGTCCTTACCCATCTTTTAGTGTTGAACATGTACGCAACTTAATGTTGATGTGACATAAAGCTTACAACAACATAGAAGTAAATCTTTCTAAACCACCTAGGCATGAAGTTCATTGTTTGAGTGGATATAGGGTTTCAACCATCAGCTTAAGATTTTAATTGAGTTGATTACTTAACATCATATTAGAAGCTAATTTAACAAAAAGGTCATGGATTTTAATCTCAACAACCCCTCAAATTCAAGTGCAATATTTCGTACTAGGTATGGTTTGAGACCACATAACACGCCCTGCCCCCTCACACGAGAGCCCTTTGAGCTAGAATTATGGATGCAACACATGTCTTAAATTGATGGTTGAAATTCAAACCTGTGACGTCTTGTCACACAGACTTCTGATATCATGTCTTAAATTGATGGTTGAAGGCTTGAATCCTCATAATTGTTATGCATTTATATATGTCCCCGTGAATATTGAATGCTTAATGCAATTATAAACTAAAGCTATGTAAAATACAAATCAAACATTAATAAATTCCTTTTGTATTATCAGACTCAACCCTACAATATAAATTAAAAAAATACAAATACAGATTGACTACCCATCAAATATCAATGTACCGGCAAATTTTCTACATAATTTCAGTGGGTCCCATCAACACAAATTACCAATTTCATCATACATACATTCAATGATGGCCCTATATGCCTTGACGTGAGGGCAGGTTCAGATTTGGATTTTGATCAGAGGGCTGGAAACTATAAAAAAAAGTGTCATTACTAGTAAGATACAATGAATCTGCTTGTTCTCCATTAAATTTTTGTTGGATTTCTCAAAATGGAAATAAATGTACCATCTTCCATAACAAACTATTCAATATGTTGTTGCATTCATGTAAATCGCATGATCTTATGAAGATCAAGAATATGAATAATAGGATCATAACACGATTCTATAATCCTACGATTCAATGATCTAATCCTATAAAGTAGTCTTAATCATAAAAAAAATATACTTCATATTCTAGCTTTTACTTACATATGAATATAAGTAAAATATATATCGTCATAACGATTATGAAAATTCATGTAGCTACAATTCGTAAAGATTATTAAGAATATACATTTTAACCAATAAAAAGACGAAAGTCAAACAAATTTTTATTTACACCTCAAAACTTCAAAAATAAATTAATATAAAGAAATATGAATGATTAATCAAATATCCTATAGCATAATAAAACATATTTTAGGATGTTAGAATCCAATTCTATCGATTTCGATCTTACTTCTTTTTCGATAATACAAATTATTAGCAAATACTCTTTATTCTAATGTCATCCTACCGAGAAGGAGTCCCTCATGAGTCATGATACCAGCTCTCTAATTTTAGAGTATAGTACTTTCACTGCCCAAAACATAAATAAACAAGGCATCTAATTTTAGACTAGTACATAACATATCATGTTTCCAATGACAAGATAATCAAAAACGAAATCTTTATTATAAATTAAATGATGTGGGTTTTTAGTTTAATAAAACTATAGAATTAATTAAACATTCATTATTTTTATATAAAAATTGAGTCTTATTTCAGTTAAAACAAGTAATACATTTTTCGGATAAATTTCTGGGTCCGTTCTCTCTTCCCTCCCCTCAAGCTTGTAATTAAAAATAATAAGATTAAATTTTATTAAACAAACAAAACACAAGAGTAAAAAATTAAGATTAGAGATGATATTTAAAATAAAACTAAAAAGAAAGAAATTAGTTAAATGGCGAATCTTGTGTCTAATAATTATACTTCCTTCATTCTATATTAGTCGTAACATTGGTAAAAATGACACTATTTATTCATAACTCTTAATTTGTGATTAAATTAATAGGTTAAAATATAGTCAAGTGAGATCTTGTTTGAATTGTCTCATTGCAAAGATTATTGTAATTTTTTGTTATATATAATAAAAGATATTAATGATTGAATTAGTGCATTGGATCGTGAAAAAATACAAACATTACGGGTAAATTGAAACGGAGGAATTACAAGAGATGAAAAGGAAAAGGAAGAGGTTGAAATAAAAACCTCACGGGTTTGAACTTTAGAAATGACAGAGTAGCTAGCGACACATTCATTCTGTCAGTAAACCCAAATCCACCACAAAAATCCACTTTTTTATACTTTAATTAGTACTATTTTTCTACTAGTACGTACTAATTAAATTAAAGATCCAAAATCACGTGTATACAGATTAACCTAAAAGTTTGCAAAAACCAATTACATTAATCACTGAAATTCTTTTTATTACAGTCCCGGTCTATACACATTCACACCATTACTCAAACATCATATCGGACCGGCCCAAATCTTAATCCGATTATATTGTTACTTGAATACTTGTTTTTAGTCTACGATTGTATCATAGAGATTATCAGATTACAAACCGAGTTAATACGATACAAACACTATGAACACGCCAGTTTGTTTGAACGAATTAGATTCTTCATTATCAGGAGTGGTTTTAAACATGTGCAACGTATCCAACGAATATTTATAGACGTTAGGTTATGATATTACTGCTTTAGGTTAATTATTTGTTTTTACACCTTAAAATTTCAAAAAAAAATAAAAAATAAATAGGCCTTCAAATTTATAGTTTATCTTTGTTCCTCGTTGTTGTTACGATTAACACCAGGTAATGAATAGATTGGTCTCAATTCTGAACGTACGCAGCTGATTTGATTTCATTTTCACAAAGCATTTTTATACATCCGTCATTTTGCTATACTTCTTTTTAAACTAATAATTTCAATGACTTCATGTCTTAAATCACAAGATCTATCCCATATCAAAACAAACACTTTGAAATTTAACTTGTACCTCTGATCTTCAAATTTATAATTTATACTCATTTATTATTGTATTAATATTCTAAACTAAAATAATTATATTTTCACTAAAATGAGACCATTTCAATGCACAGCATTATAATTTACAAAAAACACAAGGATCCAATCTTTACCTTTAATTGATCAAAATGTTTTTTTAGTAGAGAGATGAAAATCAAACTCATACTTTACTATTCGGAAAGTAATATTTTGTCTAACTAAAATAAGATCAGTTTTCAAATGACTAAAAAGATAAAGAGACTCTTAATTGATCAACTAAACTTACCATGAAAGAAGGAACGGAACATCAAGACTATTAAACACATTAATGATGAGATTATCATTAGTAACCGAGTGAATATCAGGTCCTGGAAACTGCCCATTTATCAATATTCCCTGAAACAAAAACCCACTTTTTTAAATCAAATCAAATCTTGAAACAAAAAGAAACATCAAATAAAAAAATTTATTTAAAAAAAAAAAAAAACCTGTTGGCGAATACCAAGAGGGTAAATGTCACCATAAGTGACATTCCAGTTGAAAAATCTGTAAGGATCTTCTGCAATGACAATGGCGAATAACAGAGAAGCAATACTCAAGTATAATAATGCCTGCATTTCTTTGTTTTATGTGATTTTGAATTGAATTTTTGAAGGTGAGGTGGGGTTTTTAAGTTAATGATGTAGAGAAATTTATGAGAAGTTTGATTTGAAGAATAGTAAGAGTTATTATTAAGGGAAAAAAAAGTGGTGAGAATTAAAAAGTGCGGTACAGATAACAGAGCATAGACAGAGGAGTAGCCGAAAAGAGGAGGGAGAAAGTGGGAGGAAGATGAAAGAGTGACAAAACCATACTCCCTAACCCTAATCTATGACTTCCCACAATTTTTTTTTAATTCCCTCTTTTTTTTCATTAATTTTGTTAAAAATTTGCTTAAAATAATTTAAGCTTTTAATAATTTTTTTTATAATATTTCTAATTTTTGATTAATCATATCATATATGATATACTATACTAAAAAGGTTAAAAAATTCAAAGCATCACAATTGATGAGAACTTGTCAAATGGAATTTGTTTATTGGCTAAAGAAAAATATCATGGCATTTAATCGTAATCAATATCTTTACCATTAAAATATATTTGACTACCATTTATTTGTAGTTAAATTGAGTAATTAGAGAATATAATATATTGCATAATATATTATTGACAATTTTTTAAATTACAAAGTTAATTTATACTCATAACCGTCAAAATTGAGTGCTACTACTGCATAATATCTCTGACTTTATTTTTTGATATCATATGTTAAAAAAAACTATCCATGACACAGTTTTCTACACTAGTTATGAATTATTTCAATTTAAAGGTCATTTACCCAAGAATATTGTTACCCAAGAAAATTATTAGCCAAATAGTAACCGATTTATATAAGTTAATTGCTATAACACAAAAAAAAATTATAACAGAAAAATCAAAAATTTTAAAAATTATAAATTAAAATCAAAAAAATAAATATATTGATTTTTTTAAAAAAATTTTTAAAAGTTTTCAATTTTTTTATAATTTAATTTCATATTTACTTTTTTATTTTTTTTATGCAAAATAACTTGTTGTATTGGCAGAAAATTATTCACGTATTATCAGCAAGCAACCCTTATATAGATTATTCACGTTTAATTAAAAATTAAGATTATTGTAAGACAATCTGTAAAAAGTTAAATTATTTTGGATAAATTTTAAATTTTTTATAAAAATATCGTTTCCACTTTTTATTTTTTATTGATACATTGTAATTATTTTGCAATTTAATAATATTTGTATAATTCAAATGATTTTTACCGCTAACAATTATTGTTGCAGCTAATATTGACCAACATACGTCACAATTCACTATCTTTTTTTTATAGCTAAAATCTACTAACACAACTTCTTCTGCCGAAAAAATTCCTTAAATGAAATTTCAAGATTTATTGTACATTACATTTATCATTTTTTTAATTAATCATTACAAATTGCTTCTTTTAATTTTAAGCTATAAAGTTTATTTATTTCTTTATTATAGTCAACTTTTGTTGTTAGTTGAGTGAGCTATTTTCTAATTAATGTAGTATATATATTTCACAAAAACTTGTCTAAGCGTCTCATATTAGACCGTCAATTTGGGCCGGCCTAATTTGAGCATGTAAGAACATCTCACACTTTTCCTCTATATTTTCATTTTTGGGCATTTATTAATTTTGACCTTAAATGTATCAATTTTGAACTTAAAGGTATCAATTTCGAACTTAAAGGTATCAATTTCAACGTAAAATAAAATTTAAACAGATCAATTAAAATAAAAGATTTCAATTTGGACCTGTAAATGATCAATTTTAACGTTAAACTGATCAATTTCTACCTAAAAATAGTTTTGTTTTCATAATTTCAAAACGAAATTTAATAATATGGATGAATTTCAAACAACAAATGAATGGTCAATCAATAATAGTGTTAAAACATTGCACAATATAAGTACTCTTATTCAATGCATATAGAGGTGTTCATTCGGGTTATCGGGTCGATTTCGGACGGGTGTAATTCGGCTCGGTTGGTTTTCGAATCGGTAAATTATCGGTTGTATACAACAATGGGTCATACTCGGGTCAGATCGGTTGGTTACGGGTCGGTTTAACAATGGTTGTTCGCATTATCGGGTTCAAACCGGTTTGTTATCGGTTGAAATTCGAGTCGCGTGTCAATCGAGCTGGGGTTGTCATCGTTCTTACATTAGTTCGGTTTTTTCGGGCACAAATCGGGTTCGAGCTTTATTTTTCGAGTAGTTATCGGTTACGGACAATTATCGATCAGGTCAATATCGAAATAAGTTAATAGTCGGGTTTTTAATTGATGTATGCTCATTTTATGGCAGATCAATTTATTTCAATTAGTTTATATAATATATATATATATATATATATATATATATATATATATATATATATATATATATATATATGTGTGTGTGTATATATATATATATATATATATATATATATATATATATATATATATATATATATATATATATATATATATATATATATATATATATATATATATATATATATATATATATATATATATATATATATATATATATATATATATATATATATATATATATATATATATATACACACACACACACATATATATATATATGTATATATATATGTATATGACTATTATTTAATAATGCATCATGTTGCTACTTTTGATAATTGATTAAATATTAAAACTCGATAATCGAAACTCGATTTGTTTGAATGAATAATAAGAATAATCTAAACTATCTCATAGGCTATTAGAATATACATTACTCTATTACACTAATAATCGATTGTATTTCTAATTTTGATAATTGAAACTTATTATATATAATAAAGTGAATTAGATTAATCAAGTAATCATAACCAGTTTATATGATATTATGTATTTATATTTATTAGTGACCTTGAATACTTTAAAATAATAAATCTATTACGCTAATAATTCATCGTATTTAATTTAAAACTTAATAATGTTCGGAACTAGACCTATTGGAGTGAATGAAACTAATACAAACTATCTTATAGAGTTATAGTTACAGTTACAGATTATCATTTACAGTTAACTCAATGCTATTACTTATTAGTTATTAGTTATTACTTATTAGTATTACTGAATACTGATATTGAATACTCTAAAGTAATTTATAGGCTATTAGCCTATGAATAATCGATCGTAATCCACTTATCGTAATTCGATCTATTAAAGACTTATAGTAAATGAAACTAGTACTCCACCTTTTTTGTTACTTTGAATTAAATAGCCTATATTATGCAATTTTACCAAATTCAATAATAAAAATATTTGATATTTGATATAAAATATTTATATTACTCAAATAAATTATTTTAGATTAAGATAACTAATTGTCCAATTTGATGAATATATTACTCAATTGATACATTACTTGCACAAAATGTTATTGGTTTTTTGGATAGCACACGAATAAGGTGTTTTAGCCGTTGGATTATAATGCTAATAACAGATCAGCGGTCAAGAACGTGCCACGTCATCGTCATTTGATAAAACATGGCTTAAAGTTCCTTTCTTCATCCTTTCCTTTAACAGACATTCACATTCCCAAATCCCGCCCAAATAAACCCTAACTCAACTCTCTCTTCTTCATCCTCTCACTAAAACCGGCGGCCCTCTTACAATACCATCTGTTCTCCTCCAATCTGGCGGGTAGAACACGTTCATCTCTGGCAGCCTGTAATACCGTAGGTATGAAGTTCTTGTTTTTTTTCTTTTTCTCTGTACCGTAGCAATTGTATCTGTTAGTAGCAATTTTAGCATTCTTTATCTTTCAAAATGAGCTGGTAATTGGAATTAGGCACCAAGTTCTACTGTAAATCTCCTTCTTCCTTTTGATCTAACTTTGATTTGCATTTGAGTTCTAATTTTGTAATGGGCTGAATTTTATTTTATCATAGATTTTTTAGGGATGTGATTGAGAGGAATGATGAGTTTTGCTTTGAGTAAATTGCTTTGAATTTTAAGTTTTGCTTTGAGTAAATTGCTCTGAGTTTTGACGATAGCCTTTTCATAAAATTTGTACCAGGTACTTTCGGATAGGATTGATCTTCCATGTATGCTTGTGAAAGGGAGTGTATACATAGGCATTGATGAGGGGGCTGTGAGCTTGATTAAATTTGGTGAAGGAAGGTAAGGGCTGATGCTATTGTCTTTGAAAGTTATATTTAGTTCAATTCTCTTCTGTATGAATTGTGTTGCTAGTTATATTCATTGCGTTGCTAGTTATATTCATTGTGTTGCTAGTTCAATTCTCTTCTGTATGAAGGTTTAGTTCAATTTCTGTATGAACTGTAATGAACAAACATTGTTGTTGCTGCACAGGCCTGCTGAGCTGCTGCTGACTCTTGCTCTTATAATCTGTATGTATTGATACTAGTTAATGGCTGCAACTTATAATCTGTATGTACTTGCTATGCTGATGAATTGAACAATCAAATTGAATAACCAATCTGGATTACATGTTGTTTAACTTCAGAATGCACCAATGCACAATTTGTGTTCATATTTGGTTGCTCAACACAGGATTGATCTCAAGCATATTCATTCAAATCTGAACTAAGCATATTTGGTTATGTTGGAAATTGACTTTTTGTAATTTTTGTTCATGGAATTTTGTCATGGAATTTTTTGTTCGTTCTTTGTGTAAATTGATTTTGAATATTTTTGACTAAATTTTTTTTCTTTAATATAGTTTGTCTTCATGGTTCTCATTGTTCATAACTTCAATTTTATCATCAGTGTTTATCATAGACTACATGAAATTGTAAGTTTGGGTTGAACTGTTCAACTGGCAATTCGATTCTTCATATGCTGATGAATTGAACAATCAAATTGAATAACCAATCTGGATTACATGCTGTTTGACTTCAGAATGCACCAATGCACTGTTTGTGTTCATATTTGGTTGCTCAACACAGGATTGATCTCAAGCATATTCATTCAAATTTGAACTAAGCATATTTGGTTATGTTGGAAATTGATTTTTTGTAATTTTTGTTCATATAATTTTGTCATGGAATTTTCTGTTCGTTCTTTGTGTAAATTGATTTTGAATATTTTGACTAAATTTTTCATTGTATTAGTAATCTTTAATATAGTTTGTCTTCATCTCATAGTTCAAAACTTCAACTATAAATCTCCAAATGTCGCTGTATTTTTGCATCTGTTTTCTTGTTTGGGTTGAAATTGTAAGTTTTTGTATAGAAAAAGGCTGATATTCATGGTTAGCTTTATCAAATGGCCCCTTGTAAGTTGTTCATATGTTGTTCATATGTTGTTCCTATGTTGAAATGGTTGCAACTGTCAAGTTTTTGTAAGTTGTTCATCTGTTGAACCCCTGTTCTGGTGTTTTTAGTTAGCTTTATCAAATGGACCAAAATTTTTTTTCATTAGCATAATTTTCTTTGTTATTGGTCATACCACTATGGTCTTTGCTTCACAATTCATAATCATATATTGGATCTGAATATTCTAATGTAAATGTTTTTGCTTCTATCGGACACAATTTTCACAGTATCACGAAGAAACAAATTTGTTGATGATGGATCAAGAACAGCTGTGATTCGGATTTATAACAGTTCGATTAACAATCGGTTCGGGTTGGTATCAGTTCGGGTTAATAACAGTTCGATTAATAATCGATTCGGGTTTGTATCAGTTCGGGTTAAAAACAATTCGATCTTAATCGGTTTTAGTCAGGTTGCATTCGGTTACGTGCATAATTCGGGTCGGATTTGACTCGGGTCGATCACTGTTCAGTTCGGGTAACATCGGTTAAGGTTTATATGTCGGTTATAAAATTCGGTTGCAGTTCGAGTTCGATTTTGCCCTTTTCGGTTATTAAACGGTTCGAGTGAAGTATCGGTTCGGGTAATTGCGGTTCAGTAAACCTAAAAAACTTACATTTTTTCGGGTCGGATAATTTTCGATTCCGGGTCGGATTTTCGGGTCGGGTTTATTTTGAACAGCTCTAAATGCATACATGATGGTTTTAATGGAACATAAGAGTACTTGTACTCTTTAATCATCGATCAATAATATCAATAATAGTGATATTGCTCTTTCCTCAACAATTTCTGTTCATAATGGACTTGGAAATAAAGTTTTAGGTGTAATGTTTGCCCTGGATGTGAAGGTGGATGAAGTTTCGATTTCGAATTATGTTTGCCAATTGATTCAATGAATGCTCTTGGAAATAAGCAAGACTTCAAGGCTTCTTGTTATAAAAATTTTCAATTTTGATCTAAGAATGATTAATTCAAACCTTAAAGTGATTAATTATGATTAATTATCTTATATAAAAATTCAATTTTAACCTTAAATGTATCAATTATGACCTTAAATAGATCAAGTACTGAGCGCATTTTGAGAAAAATTATAATTTGGCTAATTAGACTATCTATCTCATATTGAGACGGTCTCGTCCAAGACCAGTTGTATATATTTAACTTTATAATAGAACTTGCAATGAATTTTCATTCTATTTCCAATGTTTAGCATCATATTAATATACTCATGAATTTTTTAGGTTGATTTAGATATTTATATTTAGGGAAATTTTACGTGGTAATCCTGACGTATTGGGTTTTTCTCGTGGTAATCAAAGTTTTTGCAAAATCCATGCGATAACTCTGTGGTTTACCAACTTCTTTCTCTGTGACCTTTTTACCCATATAATATTAGCAACCATTAATTACAAAGCTTGGTGTTCCAGTATAGCAATTCAATTGGATGAATTTTATTTCCCCAACTAAATACTCTCAAACATCCTAACATTTCCCCTATTACCTTAAAACCTTAACTTTAAATCCCCAAATTTGACTTTAAATTCAATGTAACGTATCTACAAAGATCACAAAATCAAACTCTAGATCAATAAAGATTAGTAACTTCTTGAGTTGCAATGAACTAATGAATTTGCATTGAAATTTTAATGAACACATGAAATTGCATTCGAATTTCATTGAATTTGCATTCGAATTTCAATAAATAGATGAAATTGCAATTCCCTATCTGTATGTCGATTTTAAGCACAATGAAATCGTAATTTGATAGTATATGAAGACTTGAAAAAAATTAGGGTTTGAATTTGGGGGGAAAAGTGATTTGGATGAAATATGGTAGAGTTAACATTTATGTGTTGGAAGAAATTTATGAAACTGATGCAATTTAATATGGTGAAACCCATAAATAGACGTACAACAAGATTTAAGCTTCAAAATCAACGATGGAAGAATTTGGTAAACCTCAAGTTTACCGCGTGAATTTTTAAAAAGTTTTAATTACCACTTGAAAAACCTAATAGCTTAGGATTATCACGTGGAATTTCCCTTAATTTTATATTGTCATCTTATTACTTTTTTACTAGATAATTGAAAATATATTGACAATCAACATTTAGATTGAAACAATGCAACTATATATGAAAGTATTATTGTAGGAGCTTAGGTACGGTACTTTATTCGTGTAAGGTGTTAATTAATCATAAATTGATAATTAATTAAATAAATTTTTAACAGATAATTGATAAAAGTTAAATGCATATGATTTTCATATCATCAATAAAAATACACTACTTTAGATGGATAATATATTCGATCTCTTATTATAGTAAGTTGTACACATTATCAAAGTGCTCAAATAACTATCAGTTGATTAATTCGAATCATATATTTCCTAAAAAGAATCTCTTTCTATCACCAAAATATAATTATAAAGTCGTACTCATTCACAAATTCATAGTAACATTATACATCATACATACTTAACTTTATCTAACTATTAAGATTTAATTGGAATTATTAAAAAATTAAATGTTTGAAAGAAAAAGAAAAAAGCTATAGAGAAAAAGAAATTGTCGGTGAAGAAGGAAGAGATTGGAAGGTGGGACCCATTATAAAAAGCGTGTTGTCTTTCACCGCTCGCCGCTCGGCATTTGAACTTCACACATGCGATCTCCGAAAAATACTTCTTTTATTAAAGAGTAACTTAGATTAAGATTAAATATTGAGAAAAAAAAGTCAAATTAATATAATAAAAGGTAATTAAAGATGCAAATTAAGTTTTTGAGATAACTAAGAAAAAGGTTAAAATAAGAGTAAATTAAAAAAAATGAATAAAAAAAGATGTTGATTTACCTCCATTTAGAGGTAAAGAATTACCCCACCCTATCCTAAGCTAAATTTATACCACAAGATAGGGAAACTAATTGTTATTTTCTTTATTTTTCATTACCTTCTAATAAATTCATCAACCTCTTTAACAATTAAATTTCTTTAATCATTTATCTAACCAACTTTGTTTTTCTAGTTTGACTTTTATTTATCTCCTTAAATACACTAGTGGAAAAAAATATATTTGCTGCTCATCATTTGCTGCGGTTTTTGTGTATTAGCAGCAAAAAATAGGAAAATATATTAGGAAAAAAATATATACTCTAATTGCTGCGGTTTCCCCCTTGACCGCAGCAAATAACCTAGCATCTTGCAATAATTGCTCCGATTTTTCCACAACCGCAGCAAATACTTCTTCAAAGTTGATTAATTGCTCCGGTTTTTCTACAACCGTAGCAAATAACTCTTAAAAATTAGATTAATTGCTCCGATTTTGTTATGAACTGCAGCAAATGACCGTTGGACAAAAATAAATTTTGTTAAAACCCGCCAGTTTCTTTTTTATTCGCATATCTTCTCAAATACGTTATACAGTTTGCTTTGTTCCTCATTGAAAAAACGCTTCATCTTCATCTCCATTTGCTTCGTTCCTCTTCTTCATCTTCACAAACGTATAAGATTAAGCATCAAGATCATTTGTGTTCGTTTCTTGTGTTCATCTTCATTTTCACAAACGGTCATTTGCTGTTATTCATCATTCTTGTTGCTGTTCATCTTCACAAACAGTCATTTGCTGCTGTCATCATTCTTAGCTTGTTGCTGTTCATCTTCACAAACGGTTTCTGAAGGTAAATCCTTGCTTCTGTTCTTGTTCATCATCAAACTTCGAATTTTCATAAACCCCTACTATTCTTCTACTGTACGTGTTCTTGTTCATCATCATCATCATTCTTTATTCACTGATTTGTTTTTTGAAGTTTTTCTAATTTTGCTGTTGTTGTGACCTTTTAATTGTTATTCAACCAAAATTTTGTTGGTTGTCGCTGCTTGCTTCTGTCTTGCTTCATGGTGAATCACGTTTATTGTAGTACATGATGATAGATACTACTTACTAGATAGACTACGGCATGTATTGTGATTTGGTTATAGTTGTGTTAGAGAACTACCTAGTTGTGATCATCGTAGAATTAAAAGGGTCGAGGGAATCAACGATTAGTGCAACTTGAACTTTGTTAATGATAAGTAGACTATGAAATGTATTGTGATTTGTTTAAGGTTATGTTAGTGAGCTTCTCACCATCTTGATTTTCACTTGGAAAAGTTAGAGTATGACCAAATATAATTTAATAGACTTCTGCACCTAAACCAATTGGTTGTATTATGAAAACTAGACTTATGTCGGGTTATCTTTTGGACCTATATGTGTAAGCCCAACAACAAGCTCATCAATTTGCCTCAATTCCTCATTGAATAAGGAAGTTTTTAGTGATGTCTAAACTCAATTTTAATTACATAAGTTGAAATTAAATACAAAATAATATAAAGTACAAAATATAATCAAGAACCTTAGAACATGTTGTTTTCATATTTTATATTAATATTTTTACTTACTAATTTTTCAATACTAATAATTTCAAATTATTTATGCAAAGTGGAAATTAATGAAGTATATAACTGACAGAGTGGTGATAATGTGACATCAAATAAATAAGAAATTTTTTGTTGGTTTTGTGTAGATTAATTATTTAAATGTACCTCTAGTGGAATTTTTTTTGTATTGCGAGAATGTTTAATATTATTTCAATTTAAATTTTTTATTTTGTTAATTGACAAGAAAAATCTAATTATATCATTGCAAAGAAAGGAAATATTGAATTAAGTTTTGAATTAAGAAATTACAATAGTATATCTATTTTTATGAGAACACCAATTATTTATCTTTGTAATAAGTTTTCGATTTTCACTACAAATAGAAAGATCAATTTGCAAGTTTATATATTTATTGTTTCACTTGTAATTTAGTAATTTAGTTATAAATGTGGTTTGTGAATGTGGTTTATGTGTGGTTTGTTAATTATTTGCATATTTTGTTAAAAATGTGGTTTGTTGTTATACTTGTCTTTAATTATTATTTATATTTTGAATGTTATATTTCTAAGGTTATACAATGTTAATTATTCAAAGTATATATTTTTAGGAATGTGGTTTGTTGTTTATTATTTATATTGTGGTTTGTGGTTTGTTAATTAATTATTTGCATATTTAGTAAATATGTTTGTCATAAATAAGTATATATGTTTAAAAGTTGTGTATTAATTTTGTTTTGAATCAATTAATCACACTAATTAGGATGACAAACGATCGTTCTTGGATGTATGGAAGCATTGAATCGTCGGAATTTATTGATAGCGTATTAGAATTTTGTAGTATTGCAGTTGAACATCAAGTTAGGACGGGGGGAGTTGGTTTTTATTGCCCATGTGTCAGTTGTGGCAGTGTATCAAAGGTAGATAGTGTTGATATCCTTAGGGAGCACATACTTCGACGTGGGTTTAGGCCTCAATATCATGTTTGGGTTTGGCATGGTGAGGAGGGAGTTTACAAAGAGAAAAGTGTTGTTGAGGACGTCAATAATGTGGCCGATGTCAATGAGGATGTAGTAGATCATGTTGATGGGTATGAGACAGATGAAGAGAATGTCGATGAGGATGTGGATCGTGTTGATGAGATGATGGAAGGAGTCGAGGATGAGTTAGGAAAACGTCCTCGTGTTTTGGACTTGTTGATAGAGGCTTCTCAAAAGCCTTTGTACCCTGGATGTACAAAGTTTACCAAACTAACATCAGTGTTGACAATTTTCAACATTAAGTCAAAGTTCAATTGGAGTGACGCTAGTTTCACAATGTTATTAGAAGCGTTAGGTGAGATGCTTCCTGAGGGAAATGAACTTCCAAAGTCGACATATTATGCCAAAAAGCTCATGTGTCCTTTCGGCTTAGAGTAACAGAAGATTCATGTGTGTCCGAATGATTGTGTGTTGTATCGGAATGAAAACGAGAAGTTAGAAGAGTGTCCTAGGTGTGGGTTACCGCGCTACAAGCGTAAAGGGGCTCGGGATGCTAAAGGGCCCCCGGCTAAGGTATTGTGGTATCTTCCAATAATACCTAGATTCAAGTGCTTGTTTTCTATAAAGAAAGATGCGTTAAATTTGAGGTGGCATGCAGATAGGGTGAAGAAAGGTCACTTGCTCACACAACCATCTGATTCTCGGAGTGGAAGAGTATTGATAGGTTGCATAAGACTTTTGGGGATGAGGTTCGTAATTTAAGGCTCGGACTGTGTACGGATGGAATGAACCCATTCGGCAATCTTAGTTCTCAACATAGTACTTGGCCGGTACTTTTAGTGATCTATAATTTGCCACCTTGGTTGTGTATGAAGCATAAGTACATAATGCTTTCGCTTCTTATCTCGGGTCCTAAACAACCTGGCAATGACATAGATGTTTATCTTGCACCTCTCGTTGAGGATTTGAGAAAGATGTGGGATGAAGGCGTTTCAGTGTTTGATGCATATGCTAATGAGGAGTTCACCTTGCGTGCAATGCTTTTATGCACCGTTAATGATTTTCCGGCATATGGCAACTTATCGGGGTATAAGAACAAAGGGAAGAAAGCATGCCCAATATGTATCGATGACATGGAATCCACGTGGATTCCTAAGTGCAAACACGTATTCATGCACCATCGAAAGTTCCTCCCACGAGACCACCAATATCGTAAGAAGAAGAAGTTGTTCAACGGGGAGGTTGAGGATCGTGTAGCTCGTCGACCGTTGACCGGTTATGAGGTTTATGAACAGGTTAAGGAAGTTGAGACTGTATTTGGTAAAACGGGGCAAGTGCAAGGGGGTGAAGACCGATTATGGAAAAAAGAATCAATCATTTGGAAGCTTCCATATTGGAGAGATCTATAGGTTAGACATTGCCTTGACATTATGCATATAGAGAAAAATGTATGCGATGCCATACTCGGGACTCTCATGAACATTCCAGGTAAGACAAAGGATGTTAGGGCCGTGCGAGATTGGTTTGAATGTAAGGGTCTTCGTCCGGAGTTGTGGGCACATGTTAAGGTGAGTAAGAAAAGAAATAGAGCTGATGAAGTTGGTGGCAGTAAGAAGAAGATGAGTAATGACAGTTTATTTGCCTCCAGCTTGCTACACATTATCCAAAGTAGAGAAGCGGACATTTTGTGAGTGTTTGTATGGCATTAAGGTTCCGTCTGGGTACTCATCCAACATGAAGAGATTTGTGAGCCTAAATGGTGAGCTGAAGTTGGGAAGCATGAAATCTCACGATTGCCATGTAATGATGCAAGTGTTCTTACCAATTACAATCCGTGGAATACTGCCAAAACATGTGAGATATGCTATTACCGAGCTCTGTTCGTTCTTCAACACAATTTGTAGTAAATTTCTTGATCTCTTGAAACTTGATGCACTTCAACTCGACGTGATTGTAACTTTATGCAAGTTTGAGATGTGTTTTCCACCTTCTTTCTTTGACATAATGGTTCATCTTATTGTCCATCTCGTTCGTGAGATCAAGCTTTTGGGTCCAGTTTTTTTAAGGTGGTGCTATCCTTTTGAAAGACACATGGGTGTTTTACAAAACAAGGTGAGGAATCCAGCACAACCCGAGGGGAGTATGATTCAAGGCACTGTGAGCGATGAGATTAGTAACTTTATAGCCGAGTATTTGGCCATGGCAAAGCCTATTGGACTTCCCACCTTTAGACATGAAGGGAGGCTTGAGGGAAAAGGAACAATTGGCTCCAAATCGGTCACACCTCCTCGAGAAAGCCTTTTACAAGCACACTTGTATGTGTTGCATCATATTCCGGAAGTTCATCCTTTTTTGAGTGAGCATTTTGATATCTTGCGCGCAAAACATCCTTCTAAAGGGGATAGGGCATTGATGCAGTTGCATAACAAGACGTTTATTAATTGGTTTCATAATCGAGTAATATGCGAAGAACTCAAGGGTGTATCCGAAATTGTTAAGTGGTTAGCTTTTGGTCCTCGTGATGATGTCAACAAATATGAGGGTTACGATGTCAATGGCTTTACATTTTGGACTGACAGGCAAGACAAGAAGTCATTGTATCTACAGAATAGTGGGGTTTCTATTTTGGCGTCATCTACATTTTACGCGAGTGCGAAGGATCAAGCGCCGGTTGATGCTAAATTGGTATACTACGGGCGGGTACATGAAATATGGGAGCTTGACTACTCTACTTTCAATATTGGTCTTTTCAAATGTAAGTGGGTAGATAATAATCGACGATGTATTAAAAATGACAACCCTTGTGGATTCACTCTTGTAGACTTAGCTCGTTTGCGTGATAGTGAGGAGCCATTCATACTAGCTACACAAGCCAAGCAAGTATTCTACATTGTCGACCCGTCTGATAAAAAATGGTCTATTGTTGTACCGGGAAAAAGAAGTATCCTTGGTATAGGTGATGTTGAGGATGAGGAAGAATATGATGCTTTTGAAGACTCCCCTCCCTTTATCTATCCAAAATCAGTGGATCAAGATGATGTAGATGATGTAGATGTTGGTTATATGCGTGTAGATCACACGGAAGGAATACATTTGAATTAAGTGATTCACAAGGTATGAATTCAAAGCTTTTTAAAGTTTTTTTGGCACTTGGTTTGTTTTGCATGAAACATTGCACATAACACTATTTGTTATATATTATTGTGTTCAACGTATTAGAATTGTTTGTCATATTCTTAATATTACTTAGCTTATGTTCTAATATATTTCTATTCATACTTTTTCAGGTACTGATATACAATGCATCTATTCAGAGACAAAATTGTCCCCGAGATTGAGACCTCGGATAATGAGCATCGTAGTTATGACAGCGAAGAAGACCAAATTGTGAGATACGAGCGTATGGCTGAAGACGCTCCACCGATTGACAATGATTTTGAAACTGAAGACGCCCCACCAATGGATGCTCTCACCACTACCAGTAAGAAAAGAAAAGGGCGAGGTCCTACAAAAAACCTAAAAGTCACAGAACCCATGCATTTGGAATACAATGCATTGGGTCAACCCTGCGGAAAATGGCGTAGGCAATATGGAAAACAAGTGGGTCTATGTATCCGCAAGCTTTCCATATTGCACGTATGGAATGAGGTTCCAGAGGGTTTGAAGAACTCTCTATTGCATGATACTGTGGTAAGAAAATTTACTATTTTTACTCATTTAATTTCATTTTAAAATTAATTTGATTGATAGTAATAAATATAAATTTTTTTTGTAGAATCTTTTCCACATCGAGAGCGATGAGGACAAGAAGAATGTGTTTCTTTCAGCTGTTGCTGAAAGATTCAGAGATTTCAAATCCAAGCTAATAACTGGCTGGATTACGAAGAGCCGTGCCCATATGACCAAAAAGGTCAAAACGGGAAACGAAGGTGGAGAGCAAGCACCTTCGAAGATGCCCTACGAAATATGGGGTCACATATCGAAGAGGGATTGGGAGGCCTTTGTTGCCGAAAGAACAACTCCCATAGAAGTTGTAAGTATTTCATATTATATTATAGTTTACCAATTTGAATTTACTTCTTTTGATTCAGTCATTAAACTAATACATGACATTTGATTTCTATTGATTAATTAGGAAAAGCGTGGTAAAGCTTCTGATTCTGCAAGCAAAAGGAAGTTTTACCATCGCTTAGGCCAGAAAACGTATGATGAGGTCCGAAAAGAGTGGGTGGATGCGGGTTTATACCCCAATCAAAGTTCATCCACGCCCTCATCTACGACTACCTCCGCATCCGTGAATACTCTTGCTGGAGATCGGGTGCGTGATTGGTATTGCGGGCTTCATTCCCGAGATGCAAGTGGTAAATTTACCATTAATGATCCGGGAACGAAGAAGGTTGCTGATGCTGTGGTGAGTTTTGAAATTATTAAGTATATTCTTCATTTGTTTTGTATTCTTTGGCTTTGATGTACTTATACTAATTGCTATATATGTCACTTTTTATTTGAACAGATGGGCTGGAAGGAAAAAGAAGCTACGGGGGAGTTCACCCCAATAGGCAATATTGACGCATTGCATATGGTCTTAGGGAAAGACCACAGTGGGCGGGTAGTCTAAAAAGGAGGCATCCGCGTGGGATTACAGAAGGCATTCGGCAAAGAGTGTGTTGCTACTCAATCCTGAATGGCACTGCGGGAAGAAGCAGCAACGCTCCGAGCGGAGATTACGAAGGACGTTCTCGCCAAGCTGGCCGCCGTGTTGCAGAAGATGGGAGCACCCATTGTGGACTTGGCAAACCTGATTGTCGAGGATCAGGAAAGTCAACATGGGGATCCTAACGCTTTGGTCGAGCCAACACCCGAGCCCATTACCCCCGTAGCACCCCAGCTCATTACTAATACCCCTGAAGGGGAAAACACCACATCGGAGAACATAAACTTCGTTGCTCAAAATCCGGAGCCAACTCCGGAGCCTGTGCTACAGGTACATAGTTTTTAAATATATAAGCACTTATTAATTTAAATTGCAACGCGTAATTAATATTTTATTATGATGCTTATTATACTAAACGACACAATTTTCAGGAGGCGACTCCTTGTTCTCTTTTGCTGCCTCAGTTAGATGTTGCTAGTGATGGCGACTTAACTGAGGTTGCATATGGTGTGGCCCAGCCAAATAAAGAGGGCCAAACAGTGCATTCAATGCCTGTTACAAGTGGCCACATCAGTGTCGCCGTGGAGACTATTGTAAAGGGGTTTGAAGATTTCTCACTCCCAATTCCAATGCCAGCATGGAGCCTTGAGAAACTATCAGACGCCCTAGGTAGTTTCGTCACATGGCCATATGCTTGGGTCCGATTCACTAACATGGTAAGAATAATTTGTACCTTATTTATTTTTATTTTTTTAATTGCATGCTCACACTAATTTAATTGTATAAATTGAAATAGCAAAAGAGTCCAAAGGGATCTTGGAGAGAGGTCGGTTCCTCAGCAAAGGTGTCGACTGGGTCAAAGTCGATGCCAAGCACTCCAATTTTGACTGATGAGGAGCTAAAAGATCTCTCTCAAGATTGCAAATGGTTGCATTATTGTGCATCTCGCATAAGTGAGGAGGACCCAATCATTTTGAACCTACTGAAGGAGCAATACTGCTTTTTAGAGAGCCGTTTGTAATTATTGGTCCTAGTGACATCGGGCAATTTTTGAGAGGAGAGATGCTGAATGTAGCTCTTTTCCATGTCTACATGAGGTGATGTTCATTATCTTACAAGTTGGGCATTGTTGTTTAATTGTTTTAATAACCGAATTACTAACAAAATTTTCTTATTTGTGAGTTTAGTGCGGCTTATGAGGAGCTAAATTCTTGCGAATCTCCAATAAAAATTGGATGGTTTTGTCCGAAGTCGATTTCGGGTAGTAAATGTAGAAATGATCCAGATGACGTCAGAGCATACATTGAGACTGCTTTGACTAATTCCCTTGCATCTAAACACACATTCATTCTGGCTCCATATGTGGAAGAGTAAGTTTTATTTTTGAAATTGAACTTATCTTTTGATTTTTAAAGTCACTTAATCTCTAATTTGTTGATTTTAAATTTGTGTTTGTAGTTTGCATTGGATACTTTTGGTCATATGTCCTTTAACGAACATCGTGCACGTCTTCGACTCATTACAAAAACCTCAAAGCCCACCTCGCAACACAAAATTCAAAGCGTTGTTGAATGCGTACGTAATATTAATTATTTTACCAATTTGATTTAATTAAGTGTTATATATATATATAAATAGTATTACTTTTCCCATGCGTTTCAGTGCAATGAAAAGAGTGCGTGGCCAAATGGGATCTACAACCAGAGCCACATTTCGAAAATGGACAGCAATAAAGGTACACAAATTCGATTTTATGCGTTTTTAAGCGTTTTTGTCAATTTCGCGCGTAAAGTAGGTCAAACTTGGTTTGTTATGCACGAAACTTGGCACACAACACTATTTGGCATATATTATTGTGTTGAAATGGTTAGAATTGAAAATAATAGTCATATGCTAGAAATTAGGTGTTAAGTTGCAATTTTAAGGGTTTTTAAGCGTTTTTGTCAATTTCGCGCGTAAAGTAGGTCAAACATGGTTTGTTATGCACGAAACTTGGCACACAACACTATTTGGCATATATTATTGTGTTGAAATGGTTAGAATTGAAAATAATAGTCATATGCTAGAAATTAGAAGTTAAGTTGCGATTTTAAGGGTTTTTAAGCGTTTTTGTCAATTTCGCGCGTAAAGTAGGTCAAATTTGGTTTGTTATGCACGAAACTTAGCACACAACACTATTTGGCATATATTATTGTGTTGAAATGGTTAGAATTGAAAATAATAGTCATATGCTAGAAATTAGGTGTTAAGTTGCGATTTTAAGGGTTTTTAAGCGTTTTTGTCAATGTCGCGCGTAAAGTAGCTCAAACTTGGTTTGTTATGCACGAAACTTGGCACACAACACTATTTGGAATATATTATTGTGTTGAAATGGTTAGAATTTAAAATAATAGTCATATGCTAGAAATTAGAAGTTAAGTTGCGATTTTAAGGGTTTTTAAGCGTTTTTGTCAATTTCGCGTGTATAGTAGCTCAAACCTTGTTTGGATGCGAAACCGGAGTTGATTAAGGCCTTGGTTATTCAAGGATTAATGTTGTGCGTAAGCTTTGATTAATGACACAGAAAAAAACTACAAATGATCATGAAAAGAACACGAAACAACCACAAAGACTTAAACAATTCTGATCTAGCAAACTGTCGAGCAGCCCTCTTTCAGCTCAGCTTCTAGGAGTCCACGACGATTGTTAGAATGGTTTTAGGACCTTGATAGCTAGATCCAAGTACCAATATTCCATTTCCACTTTAGCCTAGGTCCTGGATGCATAGGTTTGGTCTCGACGTGTCGTGCAAGGTGGTCTGGTCACTAGTTTGCTGCTGTGTGAATTTCGCGCGTAAAGTAGGTCAAACATGGTTTGTTATGCACGAAACTTGGCACACAACATTATTTCGCATATATTATTTTGTTGAAATGGTTTTAATTGAAAATAATAGTCATATGCTAGAAATTAGGTGTTAAGTTGCGATTTTAAGGGTTTTTAAGCGTTTTTGTCAATTTCGCGCGTAAAGTAGCTCAAAACTTGTTTTGATGCGAAACCGGGGTTGATTAAGTTCTTGTTTATGCAAGGATTAATGTTGTGCATAAGCTTTCATTAATGACACAGACAAAAACTACAAATGATCATGAAAAGAACACGAAACAACCACAAACACTTAAACAATTCTGATCTAGCAAACTATCGAGCAACCCTCCTTCAGCTCAGCTTCTAGGAGTCCACGAGGATTGTTTGAATGGTTTAAGGACCTTGATAGCTAGATCCAAGTACCAAGATTCCATTTCCACTTTAGCCTAGGTCCTGGATGCATAGGTTTGGTCTCCACGTGTTGTGCAAGGTGGTCTAGTCACTAGTTTGCTGCTGTGTCAATTTCGCGCATAAAATAGGTCAAACATGGTTTGTTATGCACGAAACTTGGCATACAACACTATTTGGCATATATTATTGTGTTAAAATGGTTAGAATTGAAAATAATAGTCATATGCTAGAAATTAGGTGTTAAGTTGCGATTTTAAGGGTTTTTAAGCGTTTTTGTCAATTTCGCACGTAAAGTAGCTCAAATTTGGTTTGTTATGCACGAAACTTAGCACACAACACTATTTAGCATATATTATTGTGTTGAAATGGTTAGAATTGAAAATAATAGTCATATCCTAGAAATTAGGTGTTAAGTTGCGATTTTAAGGGTTTTTAAGCGTTTTTGTCAATTTCGCGCGTAAAGTAGCTCAAACTTGGTTTGTTTTGCACGAAAATTGGCACACAACACTATTTGGCATATATTATTGTGTTGAAATGGTTAGAATTGAAAATAATAGTCATATGCTAGAAATTAGGTGTTAAGTTGCGATTTTAAGGGTATTAAGCGTTTTTGTCAATTTCGCGCGTAAAGTAGGTCAAATTTGGTTTGTTATGCACGAAACTTGGCACACAACACTATTTAGCATATATTATTGTGTTGAAATGGTTAGAATTGAAAATAATAGTCATATCCTAGAAATTAGGTGTTAAGTTGCGATTTTAAGGGTTTTTAAGCGTTTTTGTCAATTTCGCGCGTAAAGTAGCTCAAACTTGGTTTGTTTTGCACGAAACTTGGCACACAACACTATTTGGTATATATTATTGTGTAGATGTTGTTAGAATTGAAAATCATAGTCATATTCTAGAATGTACATGTTAAGTTGCGATTTTATGCGTTTTTAACCGTTTTTGACACTAACATCTATTTTCTCTTAGTGCTTTCAACAACCTTCTTCTTTCGTTGACTGCGGCTACTACGCGCTGAAGTATATGGACGATATTATAAAATCCGTGAAGGACTTTGGAGTCAAAAATATAGATGCCGTAAGTATTTCTTACGTTCGTAATCAAATATATTATTGGTAAAATCTAATGTTTCTATATTAATCTTTTATTTTTATATTATATATAGGTTTTAAACGACATTCCGAGGGAAACACGCCCTTTGAGAAGTGAAGAGATGCGCGAATGAAAAGACAAGATCGCCACATATCTTGTTAATATTTGTCCTTGATAAATTGTAATTAGTATAGATTATTTTTTATACTTTAATGTATATTATATATATATATATATATATATATATATATATATATATATATATATATATATATATATATATATATATATATACATATATATATATATATATATATATATACATATATATATATATATACATATATATATATATACATATATATATATATACATATATATATATATATATATATATATATATATATATATATATATATATATATATACATATATATATATATATATACATATATATATATATATATATATATACATATATATATATATATACATATATATATATATATATATATATATATATATATATATATATATATATATATACATATATATATATATATATATACATATATATATATATATATACATATATATATATATATATATATATATATATATATATATACATATATATATATATATATATACATATATATATATATATATATACATATATATATATATATATATATATATATATATATACATATATATATATATATATATATATATATATATATATATATATATATATATATATATATATATATATATATATATATATATATATATATATATATATATATATGTATGTATGTATGTATGTATGTATGTATGTATGTATGTATGTATGTATGTATGTATATATATATATATATATATATATATATATATATGTACGTACATAATATTATATTATATATACGAGCGAGAGTTTATTCTTACAAAGAGATTATTGGTGATTATCATTGGATTATTATTGGATTAATTATTGTTATTTTACATTATTATTGGATTATTATTAGAATAAAACGAAAAAACTAAAAAAAATATCTATTTGCTGCGGTCAGAACCCAAAACCGCAGCAAATAAGTGCCATTATTTGCTGCGGTTATGGGTGCTGACCGCAGCAAATATTACCACTTATTTGCTGCGGTTTTGGGGACTGACCGCAGCAAATAATACCACTTATTTTCTGCGGTTTTGGGGACTGACCGCAGCAAATAATACCCTTTTTTGCTGCGATTTTTAACCGCAGCATTTAAAATAGGCTATTTGCTGCTATCACTGTTGCTTGGGGCCAAAACCGCAGCAAATAATAGTCAAAAAAACCGCAGAAAATAAGGTTTTTTCCACTACTGATAGTTACCCTCAATTCAAGCGACCCTTTAAAAGTTGTTGCTAAACACATTCTTGTGAGACTATCTGGATCTGTCCATAAAAGAAAATATAAAATAAGAATATACATTAAACTTTGTTGGATTGGATTTGAAAAATGTCTCTCAAAAAGCTGGTCTCACAAGATATTAGCTGGTTGCTAAATTTTACTACAAAAAAGTAGTTGCAAAATTTTACACTAAAAAAGTAGTTGCTAAAATTACGCTATCTATTTAAGTATATTAAAATAAATTTAGTTCTATAAAAACTATAAAAAATTGATATAAAAAAAGTTCTCCCTCCAATCTTATTTATCCGTCCCATTTGAAATGTGGGAAGGAACCAATGAACTCATTATTAAAGAGATTCCTTTATTTGTTATAACTGCAATGAGTGAAATGATTTAAGTACATTGAAATATGAAATCAAAACATTTGATGTTAAAGGGGTATTTGAAGGGTTTTTCATATTTTTCTATTAAATCATTAAATTAAATATGAAAATTACAATTACAATGCCCAATTACAAATTATTATTGGGCTGTTTTGGAAGATACAAAAAATCACAGCCTTTAGATTACATTTACATAACAAATTTCAGCCATTAGATTACATAAACAAAATTAGACTTAATTTTATCCCTTACATTACACAAATATAAATACCCAATAATGAAGATAAGGACAGCATCAACAATCCAATTTTAGCGTCAGAAACTCACATTTCAGCATCAGAAACCCAATTTCATGTACAACTACTGTACTCAACAATGATACGTACTCCATGCCCATATTATTTCACACCCAAAAATAGCATTACTAGTGAACAACAGTAATCAAAACGTAGCTTTTTTGGCATTATTTCATGGAGCATTCTTCAGATTATAATTCTGAAAGTGGTCCAAATTCACATGGAGATGATGAAGTGGAAGCTTCGATTGAAGAAGTAAACCAAAATTTGGTTGAAAGGTACTTAAATGGTCAAATTCTAGATCATGAGTTTGACCTAAATTTACCTCCACCATCCCCACAACAATCAAATGAACCAAATGAACCAATTACACAAAATCAGCGTATTGGACCTCTTGAGTTTTGATGATGGCTACACTGTATTTAAACAAATATGTTTTTAGAGATTATGTGCCGGTCGATATCCGGTCGTGATTATGATCGTTGATAGTACCTATGGCTTGGTTCATGGAAATGTACGTGTCAAAATGATCCAAGAGATATTAGAAGAGTATATCGCTTGGGATGTAAAGTTCCAGCAATTATAATTGGAAACAGGGACTGCAGCTAAATTTAGTACAAGGGAACTGCTGCTTAAGGGAACAAAAGCTATTATTAGTAAATGGGAACAGCGGTTATTGCTAAATAACCGTGGGCTTGAATTGGTCAAGTTTAATGCCTATTTTAAGATTAACCGTAGGAAGCACAAGTGGAAAAAACCTCATTTGCTGCGGTTTTTTTTGCCATTATTTGCTGCGGTTTTGGCCCCCATCAATAGTGATAGCAGCAAATGTCCTACTTTAAATGCTGCGGTTCAAAACCGCAAATAAGGCCATTATTTGCTGCGGTCATGGGCATAAACCGCAGCAAATAAGGAGGATTATTTGCTGCGGTCGGAGGCAAAACCGCAGAAAATAATTGGGGCATTATTTGCTGCGCTTTTGCCCTTAACCGCAGCAAATACCTCTATTTTTTTTCTTTTTCCGTTTTATCCTTATAATAATGCAATAATAATACAATGTAATAACAGTGATTAATCCAATGATAATCACAGATAATCAACATTAATCTCTTTGTAATAATAAACTTTCGCTCGTATATATAATATAATATTATGTACGTACATATATATATATATATATATATATATATATATATATATATATATATATATACATACATTAAAGTATAAAAAAAATCTATACTAATAATAATTTATCAAGGACAAATATTAGCAAGATACGCGGCAATCTTGTCTTTTAATTCGCGCATCTCTTCACTTCTCAAAGGGCGTGTTTCCCTCGGAATGTCGTTTAAAACCTATATATAATATTAAAATAAAAGATTAATATAAAAACATTAGATTTTACCAATAATATATTTAATTAAGAACGTAACAAATACTTACGGAATCTATATTTTCGACTCCAAAGTCCTTCAAGGAATTTATAATATCGTCCATATATTTCAGCGCGTAGTAGCCGCAGTCAACGGAAGAAGAAGGTTGTTGAAAGCATTAAGAGAAAATAGATGTTAGTGTCAAAAACGGTTAAAAACGTATAAAATCGCAACTTAACACGTAAATTCTAGAATATGACTATGATTTTCAATTCTAACAACTTCTACACAATAATATATACCAAATAGTGTTGTGTGCCAAGTTTCATGCAAAACAAACAAAGTTTGAGCTACTTTACGCGCGAAATTGACAAAAATGCTTAAAAACCCTTAAAATCGCAACTTAACTTCTAATTTCTAGCATATGACTATTACTATCAATTCTAACCATTTCAACACCATAATATATGCCAAATAGTGTTGTGTGCCAAGTTTCGTGCATAGATGCCGTAAGTATTTGTTACATTCTTAAAATCTAAATGTTTGTTAATCTTTTAATTTTATATTATATTATAGGTTTTATATGACATTCCAAGGGATACACGCCCTCTAAGAAGTGGAGAGATGCGCGAATTAAAAGACAAGATTGCCGCGTATCTTGCTTATTTTTGTCCTTGATAAATTGTAATTAATTAGTATAGATTTTTTAGGACTTTAATGTATCTTATATATATATGTACGTACATATATACGATCGAGAGTTTATTATTAAAAAGAGATTATTGGTGATTATTTGTGATTATCATTGGGTTATTATTGGATTATTCATTGTTATTACATTGTACATTATTATTAATTTAAAACGAAAAAAAATAGGGCTCTATTTGCTGCGGTCAGCCCCTAAAACCGCAGCAAATAAGTGGCATTATTTGTTGCGGTTTTGGGGGCTGACCGCAGCAAATAATGGCACTTATTTGCTGCGGTTTTGGGGGATGACCGCAGCAAATAATGCCATTTTTTGCTGCGGTTTTAAACCGCAGCATTTAAAATAGGCTATTTGCTGCTATCGCTATTGCTTGGGGCCAAAACCGCATCAAATAATGGCCAAAAAACCGCAGCAAATGATGTTTTTTCCACTAGTGTAAAGGAAAAGAGGTAATGTCTTCTAATTCATTTCCTAACCACCTATTTAGTTTCGATAAATATAAATTAATTGAGTTGCTTATAGAGACACAAGAAAATTGGAAGAAAATAGTGTTAAATGTCTCCAAATTGAAAAAGACCTTAAGATTAGTAAAGACCATTTCCTATCTAAATTCTTTTAGATCCGATGTTCAAAATAAATTCTTTAATTTGTTAGATCAAAATATCATCTTAAAGGAAACATCGGAAAAGGTAAAACAAGAGAATGTTATTCTTAATTAGTTCTGATTTTCAAAAATTAAAAATTGACCTAGAATCCAGTAAAGCCCAAAATGAAAAGTTGAAGCTTGAATTAAATTCAAGAGGAAAAGAGAAAATTAAAGATGTACCTTAATGGATTCTAGATGCTAGAATTAACAGTACTGAAGGCCTAGGTTACAATAAGAATAATAAAAAGAAAAAAGACTATGTCGATCTCCTAAGTAGTAAAGTCTGTATCTTTTTTTGGAAAAACTAGATACCTAAAGTATCAATGTGCCAAAAGGGAACAACATGATAAATCTAACAAAATTTATGTCGATCGCATTTGGATAAAGAAATATGATTCATGTCTAATCGACAAGGAACCTAAGGAAGACTGGGTTCCTGATTTTTAACAATCAATTTGTTTTGCAGGTTCTAGTGAGAGGGAACAACTCATGGTATCTTGACAGTAGGTGTTCCAAGCACATGACAAGCGATAGATCGAAATTTCTCTCACTAGAAGCCTATGATGGAGGAACTGTAACTTTGGGTGACAACATGAAAGGCGAAATTATAGCCAAAAGAAAAGTAGGAAGGTTAAGCTTCCATGCAATTGATAATGTATTTTTTGTCGAGAATTTAAAACATAATTTACTAAGTATTTCTCAGTTCTGTGACAAAGGTAACTCTATAAACTTCACTTCTAAAAAATGTATTATTTCTACGAGTGACACATGAGACATTGTTCTGGAAGGAATCCGTAAGGCGAACATTTATGTTGTGGACATCAACACTGTTCCCAAATCGAATCTGACTTGTCTCAGTGTCATAGAATAAGACCCTATTCTTTGGCACAAACGTCTAGGTCATACTAGCTTTTCTTTGATTAATACTTTAAGATCAAAAGACCTAGTAAGAGGTTTACCTTCCCTTAAATACCAAAAGGATTAAATTTGTGATCTTTGTGCCAAAGGAAAACATGTGAGGTCGTCCTTTAAACCTAAGAATGTGGTGACCACCTCAAAACCGCTTGAATCAATCCATATGGATCTTTGTGGACCTATGAGAATTCAAAGCCGTAGTGGCAAACGATATGTGTTTGTTATTGTTGATGATTACAGTAGATTTACATGGACTATCTTTTTAGTAAGCAAAGATGAGTTCAATGAGTTTGTTTCTTTTGCTAATAAAATACAAAAATATAGTAATAATAAACTTATTCACATAAGGTCACCATGGTAAAGAATTTGAAAATTCAAGCATTATGGATTATTGCAATGAGCATGGCATAAGTCATAACTTTTCCGCACCAAGAACACCACAACAAAATGGTGTAGTAGAATGAAAACATAAAACATTAGAGGAAATGGCTAGAGCCATGTTAATTGCTAGTGGTCTTCCTAGGAACTTTTGGGCCGAAGCTGTTAATACTGCATGTTATGTTTTAAATCGTGTATTAACTAGACCTATCACTTATAAGACACCTTATGAATTGTTTAAAGGTGTAAAACCGAATATTTCCTATTTTCATGTATTAAATGTAAATTTGTTGTTCATGTTAATGGAAAAGAAAACATAGGAAAGTTTGATGAAAGAAGTGATGAAGCAGTATTTCTTGGTTATTCATCTCATAGTAAAGCTTATTGAGTTTACAACAAAAGAACTATGTGTATTGAAGAATCTGTTCACATTA
Organism: Amaranthus tricolor; assembly: GCF_026212465.1. Taxonomy (NCBI): domain Eukaryota; kingdom Viridiplantae; phylum Streptophyta; class Magnoliopsida; order Caryophyllales; family Amaranthaceae; genus Amaranthus; species Amaranthus tricolor. The sequence goes on along the minus strand of NC_080059.1, from coordinate 17,123,394 downwards.
TTTTTGATAAAACTAATTTTATGACAAGTGAATAGGAAATAAGTAATTTTAAAAAAGGTCTTGCAAATTTAGAAGATGATGAAGATGTAACTAAAGAGCAAAATCAAAAAGCAATTGGAGAACAATAGATTTAAGAAGAAACTGAAGTACCTTACCAGGAAGAAGAATAGTTGGTAAATAAGGACGACCAAGGTGTTCCCAATGCAGCTGTTCCCAGAAATGAACAGAATGATCAGGTCGAAGCTGAGTAAAATGTCAATCAAGTCAGTTAACCTATTTTCACAATTGTTCCTACAAAAGAATTTGTGCCCAAACCGTGGAAACATAAAAAATATCATCCACTTGAATTGATCATCAGTGATTTAAATAAAGGCATACAAACCTGATCTCAAATGAGAAATTTTTGTGTACACTTCGCCTTCCTCTTAACATTGGAACCCGAAAATCACAAAGAAGCTTTAAAAGATTCCGAATGGATTGTTGCCATGCAAGATGAATTGAATGAATTTGAAAGAAATAAAGTGTGGCATTTAGAACCGAAACCAAAACACAACAAGGTGATTGGGCTAAAATGGGTATTTAGAAACAAATTGGACGAACATGGAATCATAGTAAGAAATAAAGCGAGGCTCGTGGTTAAAGGGTACAATCAACAAGGAGGGATCGATTATACAGAGACATTTGCTCCGGTAGCCAGGTCAAAGGCTATCAAAATTCTAATTTCTTTTGCTGCTTTTATAAATTTTAAGTTATATCAAATAGATGTGAAATGTGCTTTCTTGAATGATTTTATTGATGAAGAAGTCCTTCTGGAACAACCCCTTAGCTTTGAAAATCCTTTTTTTTTATCATGTCTATCAGCTTGATAAAGCTCTTTATGGGCTAAAATAAGCTCCTAGACAGTGGTATGAAAGGTTATCAAAGTTTTTGAGTGAAAATGATTTTGTTAGAGGTAAAATAGATAAAACCTTTCTTTTCAAGAATAGAAGTTCTGATATTTCGGTTGTACAAATTTATGTTGATGATATTATTGCCACCAATAAAGTGCTATGTAAAGAATTTGCTAATCTTATGATTGCTGAATTTGAAATGAGTATGATGGGAGAATTAAGATTCTTCCTTGGTTTGCATATTAAACAAACGGCTAATGGAATTTTTAATCATCAACAAAAATATATAAAAGAACTTCATAAGAAATATAGTTTATATAATGCTAAAACAAACCACACATCGATGGCTACAAACATTAGATTAGATGAAGATACAAATGGTATTAATGTTGATCAAACCATGTATTGAGGTATGATTAGATCTTTATTATATCTAACCGCTAGTAGACCCAATATTGTGTTTAGTGTTGGTTTGTGTGCTAGATTTCAATTAAATACCAAAGAATCATATCATACAACAGTGAAAAGAATTTTGAGATATTTGAAGGGAACAGATGACTTGTCCCTATTTTATCCAAAAAGTGGTGTCTATGATTTGAAAGGTTATAGTGATGCAGACTATGTAGAAGATCTTGTAATCAGAAAAAGCACCTCAGGTATGGTACAATTCCTTGGCTCTTGTTTAGTGTCTTGGTGTTCCAAGAAACAAAACACCGTTGCATTATCCACCACGGAAGCAGAATATGTGGCAGCAACAGCTTACTGTTCCCAAATGCTTTGGATGAAACAACAGCTAAGATACTTGGTATTAAGTTTGAATGTGTTTCTATTTATTGTGATAATACTAGTGCCATATGCATATCTAAAGATCCTGTGCATCATTCTAGGGTTAAGCATATTCATATAAGATATCATTTTCTTAAAGATAATGTGGAAAATAAAAAATATATCAGTTAAGCATGTTAATTACTAATGAGCAAATAGCAGATTTCATGACTAAACCACTTCCAAGGGAACAAAATGAAAAGATGAGGCTGGAACTTGGAATTATCAAGTTTCACTAAAGTTTATGACAAGCATTCTCCTCAAAAAAAATAAAAATGGGAAGGGTTAATTCATCCACAAAAATCCTGATTAAGAAATTAATCATTGTAAGGTTCATGTATGCAATTATTTAAAGTATATATGCTATGGATGCTTTCTTGAATGCATGTTTAAATTGATCAGACCAAAGCAGCATTTGTTTGTTCTATGTGTTATAATCCTCATATTAAAATTAAAAAATAAATAAATAGATAAATAAATAAAAAGAGAAAAACGAGGACATTTTTATTTCTTATTTTCGATCTTATTTTCAAAATTCCCAGCATCATTATGTTTCGAAAATTGGCTAGCACAAGTGCTCATTAATTAAGATGGTCAACGTAAAATACTTAAAATAGTGGGATGCGGATCATCACCAAGTAAACTATTTCAAAAAACTGTTACTAGCCGTCTATTCTATGAACATACCCGCTAACTCTTCATCATCCACCTTGTTCACACTTTAAATTAATTAAATGAACAAAATTAAATCCCTTGAATAACTCCCCCATAACCGTCCTTACAGCCTTATAAAATAACTCCACTCACTTCCACTCACTCATGTCACATCACTCAATCACACTAAACCCTCACATCAACTTCTACTCCCTAAACTACTCAATACCTACAATCCCTTCCAAACCATCAATTTCACTCACCATCATCAATACTTCTTCTTCCTCTCATTCTTTAAACCCACCATGAAAACTCTCAAAACCACAAACTCAACCAAGAAGTCGAGCAAGAAGACACCTAAAACGACTGAACCAAAGCCGCCAAAAGCCATTTACCCATCACCATTGATCACTGCACCACCATCATCTCCCTCTGAACCAAAACCATCCGATCCATCGAGTTCATCAACCATGCATGCTGGTTCTAAATGCCCTAACACAACCCCTAAAGGAGGAGGCTTATCATCCAAGCCTACAAATAAAAAAGTAAGAACGTTGATCCTAATAGTCCTGATGAAGTTGCTAAAGAACTGTCCGTTGGTTTTGGCCTTGACAAGTATTGGTATGATTCTACTCCTTTCCCCCAACTTCACGCCATTCTTAAAAATCAAAATTGGAAAAACTGTAATGTCTGATTTTTGTTGCAATCCAATTTACCCTAACCTTATGCGTAAGTTCATTTCAAACTTTTCTATTGAAAATGGGGTTTGTTCGAGTGTTTTAAGGATATTAAAATTGAGTTTAATTGCATGATGTTAGGCAAATGGTTTGGGGTGCCTGCAGTTGGTTTTGACACTTATTATGTAGGTTCGAAGATTGTATTTTCTGGGATTAATGAAAAGACAGTGTTGAAATTTTTAGGGATTAATGAGAAAAAGGGTAGGATAGGTCACAATACACTGTCCCTCTTGCACAAACTGCTTTACAACATTGCCCGACGATTTATTTTACCACACAACTCCAAGCATAGTGAAGTAAATCAAAGGGACTCCACACTAATTTATTGCTTGGCTAACCATATTAAAATCAATTTTCCTTCACTTATGATTTCGCATTTGTCTAATTGTATTGAGAAGTACATGGTAGGGTATGGAGGTTTGTTGACTTGGATCTTTAGAATGTTTGGAGTCCCATTGGAAGGACTGTAGTTTCCCATGAGCTCTAATAACAAAATAGGTGCAAAATGTCTTAATAATGTGCACCTCAAATTATCTGATAAGGGGATTCTAGAGGAAGCTTCCATTGAGGATGAGGAGGAAGTTTTGTTTATTTGTTTTATGTAATTGTAACTAATTGCCTAAAACATAGTAGAGAATTTTGAAATTTCGGGGGGTCGTGGTTTTCCTTCTATTTAGGCCTAGAAGGTTTCCACGTAAAATAGTGTTGTCTCTTTCTTATATTTCGCATCAAGTTTAAGTTTTAATTCCGCAATCTAATTCCGCAAAAATAGGGCAAAAATACTTAAACTTATCAGACAACAATTCACCCCCTCTTGTTGTCGTCCACCATCTGTAACCGTTTCTACACAATTCAAGTGTAACAACTATTTTAAACTCGAAGTAGACTACTTTAATCTACAAAGTTAAGAAACTATTTGGATCCTCCATGGTGAAGTTAGGATTTTAAGCTAAGGAGACAAATATTCAATGCATTAATGAAAAACTTAGTCAAATGTTGGTTTTAATGGTAAGTCTATCACGATCTTTTTAGAATGCTTGATATTGTTATAATCTATGTAACAAAATAATTTTATAAAAACTATTGGTATTTATTTGGGCCTATTAGATATCTAGGCTTTTTTGATTTTGTGATTACACCAATCTATTAGAGCTATAGGGACTCACGATTGATTGTAAGAATCCTGAAAATTTCTTTAATTTTCTTCAATTGGTATGTATTAGATCAGCAAGTTGGTGGCTAGTACAATGAAGCTTGATATTATGAAATTCAATAAAAATCGGAATTTTAGTCTATAATAAGTCAAAATTAAAGTTATATTGATTCAATATGAGGACTAATAGACAATAGATGAGATTTCTGAGAGGCCTACAGACATGACCACAACAAGATGGCAGAAAATCAATTTTAAAGAATTGAGTGCATGCAATCTTACTATGACTCTCAAATGAAGTGTTGAGAGAAATGTTAAGGAGGATACTGCTAAGGGCATTTGGGACAAATTGATATCATTGTTCATGGCCAAGAGTCTATTGAAGAGTAGATTTATTATCTATGATTGGAAGAAGGTTAAAATATAGGGGTCCCAATAAGAATAAGAGTTGTCATTATTAAAAGTTGAAGGGAGACACAATGAAAGAGTGTTGGAAGTGGAAGAAGTTATGTTCCAACAAGAAGGGCAACGTGAATATTATCACGTTTGATTCTGGGACATTAGTTATGTGTATGATAGTGAAGATGGGGGTGTACTTGTTACCACTTGTAAGTATAAAGGAAAAAATATAATGGACTTAATTTGCTACCTATATTTAGGTGTATAAAGGAAGTGTCACCACAGGTAATGATAAGACTTTTAGGGTGATTAATATTAGGAATCTCCGCATCAAAATATAAGATGGAATGGTGAGAACGTAGATGGATGTTAGGCATGTTATAGGTGTGAAGAAGAACCTTATTTCCTTATGTACTCTTGCCATGAACGAATATAGGTGTAGACGTGTAGTACTTGTGATGGTAGAGTGATGAAGGTCACTAAGTGTTCTTTGTGATAATGAAAGGAAACATTGATCGTTGTATGTTCTATAAGACTCCATAATTACCAGTTAGGCACATCTTATTACTAACAAAATATTGTATTATGATACTAAACTTTAGTTGTTGAAACATGGTCACATGGGTGAACATCGGATGAAAGCAAGATGTATTTGGTGGGAGATGACCGGGGAATCTCTCATTTTGCGAGTTATTTGTAAATGGGAAGCATAAGAGTTAGTTTTAAGGTCTTTTCCCACAACAATAAGTGGGTACTTAGATTATATTCATTCGGAACTATGGGGTCTATCTAGGAAGGCCTCTTTAAGTGTTTTTAATAACTTGATCTTGACTACTCAAGGAATGTTTGGTATTTCTTCATCAAGACAAAGGACAAGGAATTGGATGCATGACTTGATGGATTGAAAGTTAATGATTAAGAAGAAGACGCGAAGGAGCATCATAATAAAAATTTTCTCAATGTGTACCACTAGCTCAAGCCCAAAGTGCCGTCCCACTCCCATAATCGAATCCTTTTCCGTCCCATCTCCATTTTTCTCTAAACCTTCCCTTTATTCCCTCTAAAGTATAAATTCTTCAAGGTTAGTCCCTAATTTTGTTTAATCTATATATATTTTTTCTGTTTTTTTTCGTTTAATCTAAGTCTGGTTTTTGTTTAATCTATGTATTTACTTGTTTTTTTTTCTATGTTTTTATGTGTTTCGTTTTTAACTTTAAATGTGTTTTGTTGTGTTTCGTTTTTAATCCAAACTTGAACTGATGAACAATCGCCATAAAGTAATATATGCCGATGATGATAGAGTAATTTTGAGGGGAATTTATTGTGTTTATTGTAATCCATACCCGAATTGTCTATCAGAACAATCCATACCTCGCATTTCCCAGTTTCCGACGAAAAACACAGCAAATCGGCATCATTATCTGTTGTTGGTTGATAATCCACAACCATAAATTTCTTTAAAACCCCACTATTTTTGTCAATCTGAGTAATAAATCCCAAACTCATACAATCATCATAAAGAACGTGAGAAAATATTTTTGGAAGTGGAACAAATTCATTGGTTATAAAATTAATCACAATAAAATGGAGATCGTAAGGTCTAAATTTGTTAAATACTTCTGAATGTATATTTATATTAACATCTGCAAGGAGATTTTAGTACAAAACAATGTAGGGTCTCAAATATGTAAAAATAAAATGATGAATAATAAAGAAAAATAAAGAAGGAAGGATTATAGATGGAGAAAAAAAAAAGATAATTTAAATTTAAAAAAAATTGTTATTAATAGAAATCAAATCTATGAATTGAATAATGTCACACTTTACTATTTTCTCTTATTCACTACTATTGTCTTATTTGATTTTAATACATTTATTAATTTACTATTTTAATCTTAAATATCATTGATTGTACTTAAGTAAAAATTATAATAAATTTATATTAATAAAATTTACATTAATAAGACTTAAATTAAATCACATTATACATTATCTGATTTTGAATTTAAATCATTTAAATTGTTAGACTACCATAATTATAATTTTGAATTTTTGAAAAAATGTCAAAAATAGTGAACCGAATAGCAATTTGGCAACAAATAAATTAATGCAAAAGTAGCTAATTGTAATAAGTCATATGCAATCAGACTATTTGAATTACCAAATAACGTGCAATAAAAATCAATCAACTAAAATCTTCCTCTGATATTTAGTAATGCAATTATTCATTTTCTAAAATGTGTTAACACTTTATTCAAGAATATATATATATATATATATATATATATATATATATAGACAGATTTGGTGCATGATATAGATTTGAATTTGTAGTTGACAATTACATTGTTTGGATTTCCTTAGATGTTATTGAAGGAAGCTTTGGCAAAGTTTGATGTTTGTCATGGTATCATTTATTTATTTATTTATTTATTTATTTAAATTATTAATGTCATTTTACCTTAATGACCTTTGACTTTCCGGATTGACCTTGACTTTCGGTCAATGGGCCTTTGTCTGAATTCCCTCCTCCCTTGAAAGGCCCAAAGGCTGTTTACATCTCAATACCCTAACTTCCTTTCAGCAAAATAACTTCCCACTCTCCTTCATTCCTTGGCTATCCTTCTTCCAAGGTTGGTAACCTCCCACTGCTCCCATGATCTTCAACCTCTCCTTTCTGAAGTAACTCCCTTCCCCACCATTATAAATAGGGACAACCATCAGAGAGGAGAAAAACATCAAAAAAATAATCCTCTCAAGTATCCTTACTTATATTCTACTTCATTTTCTTACCGAAATTCTAGTAATATCAACCACGGCATCTTCTTGCATTCAGTTTATAATCATCTACTCCATATTCTCATATCCACGTTCTGACTTGAGCGTCGGAGGGGTTTTCCGGGAGATCACCCCCCGGACAAGGCTAACGTGTTGTTTTGCAGGAATTCAAGTTGCTTCTTTCTACGAATCGCCGTTCCTAATAACACTTCCACTAACGGTATTTCAAGTGAATCTCACCTCCTCGTTTCATTGTCGAAACAGTTTGGCGCCGTCTGTGGGGAAGGGATAGGAAGTCATGGCTCCTAAGAAAAATCCGACTCAAACCACCACCGTACATAGCACAGATACAGACACTTCTGCAGGTCACGCTAATAATCAAGCCGTGACTCGCCGTGATCTGGACATGCTAGCACGAAACCTCACTGCCGCTTTCTCTAAACAACTCCGCGCCGTCATAAATAATACTCCTACTCAACAACGAGTATTAGAAGACATGGCGGATCAAATAAAAAACTTGCGGGAACGAATCGAACCCCACCAGGAGATACCAAAGTCTCATGAATCTCAAGATGGGAACTCGAGGACTTCCCACTCTAGTAAACACAGTAAGAAAAGGCGGGAGAGGTCGAGAACCCGCACGAGTCTTAGCAGGAGTGATTCGCAGGATGGAGTGTCCAAGATCGCCTCTCAAGATGCCCGAACCTACCTAGAAAGCAAAAGGCAAAAGGCATCCGAAAGCGTCCAATCGTTGGTAGATAGAAGGAGGCAAGAAAGGAAGAAGGCGCAGCTCGCAGGATCTAGCCATCCCGTGAGTCCTGTCACCATGCCACGGAATGAGGTCAAGATAAATAACCTCCCTGAAAATCCTACGCCAATAATCTCCCCGTTGGCTCCAGAAGTACTAAGTACCCCCAACCTGGGGAAAATAAAAATCCCAAACATGGCAGTATTCGACGGCACGTCATGCCCCGAAGAACACTTAATGGCCTACAAAAATTTGATGGTGCTGCACACTACCAACCCATCCTTGTGGTGTAAATTCTTCCCAACTACTCTTACTGGAGTAGCCTTGACATGGTACACCTCCCTTCCGGGAGGAAGTATCCATAACTTTGCCCAATTAGAAGGCAAATTCCTGGGTCACTTTGTGGCATCCAGGAGGCAGGAGAAATCCAACTTCCATTTGCTTGGCATAATGCAACTGGAAGGGGAATCCATATCATCATACTTGAAGAAATTCCATGAGGCCGTACTGGAGGTGACCGATCTGGAAGAATCAGTCGCCTTGAATGCCCTGATCAACGGAATGAAGGCTCAGAGACTGAAGTTCCAGTTGATCGAAAGTCAAGTGAAGACATATGCAGAAGCCATGAAACAATGTCAAAGCTATGTCACCGCCTCCGAAATATGCCAGGCACACGACTCGAAAAGGCGAAAGTCAGAAAAGAGAGATGCCGCAACCTCCCATCAGTCCTCAAGGAACAGAGAAGAGCCTTCGTCAAGGAGGGAAAGGAATTACGTGCCGCGTCGTCCTGCGCCCCCATCAGACATGGGACATCCACGATCCCGTCACGTATATATCACGGAAGGAGAATCCAGAACACGCAATCTGCTAGATGGGGGTAATGACCCGATATTTAATCGAAACAGAAAAGACATTTTCTTTGCCGTTCGTGACAAGTTGTCAACTCCACCACCCACTACCACTTCTTCCGATAGACGCAATTACAATTTGTGGTGTGATTACCACAAAGAGCACGGCCATACTCTGGCCCAATGTCGCGAACTCAAACGTATCCTGCATCAACTGGCTGATGAGGGAAAGCTGTCAAGGTTCCTCAACAGGAAGGACTATGATGCGGGAAGAGAAGCAGACAGGAGGCCATGGAATCAAAGACGGGGATCCCCCAGAAGGGATGAGACCAAGCATGAAAGTTCCAACACACAAGGAACTATCAACGTAATTTTCGGAGGATACACTGAAGAATATCCTACCATTCGAGCCGCCAGGGATAGCGTCCATGCTCTACTGAAAGGACCACCAAAAACCGTATCAAAGGGACCGATCATGAGATTCGACGCCACTACCTCTCAACCATTGCAACAACCACACACCGATCCTCTAGTGGTCACCCTCAAAATCGGGCAAATGAAGGTCAAGAGAGTACTGGTAGACACCGGAAGTACGGCCGTCCTCATAACCATGGAGTGCCTCCGAAAAATGAAGTTCGAAGAAAAGCACTTGCAGCCTCTCGACAAACCATTGATCGGGTTTGGAGGTAGTCAGGTCATTCCACTAGGCACAATCATTCTACCCGTAAGGGTGGGGGAAAAAAACAAAAGCAGGGCCATGCCCGTACGATTCACGGTAGTGGATCTCACATTCCCCTATAATGCCATCATGGGGCTCTCGCTCATCAACAAGATAAAAGCCGCGATCTTTCCTCATCAACTCCTGTTGCAATTCGAACAGGATGATGGTCAGGTGGGCGTCCTTAAAGGAGACCAAGTAACAGCCCGTCAATGCCTCGTGAACACCCTGAAGCGAGAAACATCCGCCACTCCCTCCAAGAGAAAGAGGGAAGAAGAGTCTCCAACCGTTATGAGCGTGTATACAGACGGTCCCAACGCCCACGAAAGGCCTCACCCAGTGGAGCGATACGAGGAAACGGAAATATTTGACGGGAAGCAGATCAAAATCGGAAAAGATCTTCCAGACGCAATCAAGAACGATGTCGTGGCCACTATAGCTCATTTCCGCGATATCTTCGCATTTACCACGAAAGAGATGCCTGGTATACCAACAAGTGTCATGTGCCACAAACTTGACATAAAACCAGGTTATAAGCCCGTGAAGCAAAAGCTGCGGCATCAAGGGAAGGAAAGAATAGATGCCGCCAAAACAGAAGTAGAAAAATTGCTGAAAGCTGGGTTTATCCGGGAGTGCAAATATTAAGATTGGCTTTCCAACGTCGTCCTCGTAAAAAAATCCAATGGCAAGTGGAGGATGTGCGTTGACTTCACGGATCTAACCAAGCATGCCCCAAAGATGACTATCCCCTCCCAAAGATAGACCATTTGGTAGATTCTACCGCGGGCCACGCTCTACTGAGCTTCATGGATGCTAACGCTGGTTACCATCAGATTCCCTTGGCCACAGAAGACCAGCCACACACAGCATTCATCACAAATACTGGGGTATATTGTTATAAAGTCATGCCCTTTGGGTTGAAAAATGCCGGAGCCACTTACCAAAGAATGGTTAACAAAGTTTTCCAGTCCCAGATCGGGCGAAACTTGGAGGTATATGTGGATGACATGATCACAAAAAGCAAACAGGCGTCCGGGCATGCCGCAGACTTACGGGAAACTTTTATGACCCTCTGAAAATCCTAAATGCGACTCAATCCTGAGAAATGCGTGTTTGGGGTCACTGGAGGGAAGTGTCTTGGCTTTCTCGTGGATGAAAGGGGCATTGAAGCAAACCCCGAAAAGATTCGGGCAATCCAAAATATGAAATCTCCCAGGTCCGTAAAAGAAGTACAGAAACTAACAGGGTGCCTAGCTGCCTTAGGGAGATTTCTATCCAAATCCGCGGATAAATGTTCTCCTTTCTTCAAAAATCTTAAGCAGAGCAAGTTCGAATGGACTAAGGAAGCGGAAGAATCTTTTAATCAGTTGAAGGACCACCTATCATCACTGCCAAGATTAGTCTCACCTATCAACGGGGAAAGGCACATCTTATATGTTTCGGTCTCCGAATATTCCCTGTCAGGAGTGCTAGTCGCTGAAAGAGAAAAGCAGCAACTCCCTGTGTACTACATAAGTCACGCCTTCCGAGGCTCAGAGGGAAACTATAGTGAAGTGGAGAAGGTCTTGTTCGCAGTCGTGATGGTAAGTAGGAAATTGAAACCATACTTCCAATCCCATCATATCATCGTACGGAGCGATCAACCCTTGAAAAAGATTCTAGAAGGGAAGAATAAATCAAGTCGCGTCACTGATTGGGCTAATCAACTTGCGGATTTCGGCATTGAATATGAACCTCGGACAACAATCAAAGCGCAAGCCCTGGCTGACTTCATTGCTGAAAGTACTATCCCCCATCATCCTGAAACCGATCACGAATGGAAGTTGTATGTAGATGGGTCCTCAACGCAATCAGCAAGTGGGGCTGGTCTCCTCATTGTGTCTTCCGCTGGGGTTCGTATGGAAAGGGCGGTCAGATTCTAGTTCGCGGCATCCAACAATGAGGCCGAATACGAAGCATTACTGATGGGGTTGAAAATCTGCTACGAGGCGGGGGCTAAGGTATTGTCCGCATTCTCTGATTCCCAACTAATAGTGGGACAAGTTAATGGGGAATTTGAAGCCAAAGATGACAGCATGAAAATGTACTTACAACAAGTAAAGGGATTTGTTCAAAAGTTCGACAAGTTCACGTTGATCCACATCCCGAGGTCCCAAAATGCACAAGCCTATTCTCTGGCGAAACTCGCCAGCTCAGCAGAAACATCCGCGGCTCGTGACATCATCTGGGAAGTACTTCCAAACCCCAGTATCAACCACATGGTCAACACCATTGACAGATCAGAGACGTGGATGGAACCCTACATCGAATTTTTGCAAAACCAGACGCTTCCCCAGGATGAAAATCAAGCAAAAGTGCTCCAGAAGAAGGCTAGATGGTTCGAACTCCATGAGGGAACACTCTATAAAAAGTCGTATACTCATCCCCTCTTGAAATGTGTTTCTCCTGAAGAAGGAAATTACATTCTTCGTGAGATACACGAAGGCGGATGCGGTGTACATCAGGGTGTACGAACTGTCATTGGAAAAGTGCTCAGAAGCGGATATTATTGGCCTTCACTCCGAGAAGACGCGGAAAAATTGATCAGACGGTGTCCCGAATGTCAGTACCACTCAAAGATAGGAAGGAAGCCCTCAAATTACTTGACTGCCATGCAAGCCATTCTGCCTTTCAACAAGTGGGGTATAGATCTCCTTGGCCCCTTTCCACCAGCAAAGGGGCAACGCAAGTTCATCATTGTGGCTATTGATTACTTCACCAAGTATGTAGAAGCGGAGGCTCTTAGCTCAATCACAGACAAGCAAGTCTGTCAGTTTATATGGAGAAATTTCATCACAAGATACGGTATTCCTCGTGTGATCATCACTGACAATGGGAGACAATTTATCAGCAAAAGCACAACACAATACTGTGACAGATTTGGCATTCAAATCCGATTCAGCTCCGTGTCTCGGCCACAAACGAATGGGCAAATTGAATCAGCAAACAAGGAGATCTTGAACGGTATCAAAAAGAAGATAGAGGGGGTTAAAGGTACTTGGGACGAAGAGCTACCTGACATTTGATAGGTCGTTTTACTACCAAAAATAATTCCTAATTCACCTAACTAGTATAGTTGGGAAAGTAGGGTCGAACCACTGTGGAAGGACAAATAAAGTCACAATTTGAACCAAGTTCACTATTGCTAACGATCAAATGTTGGATTTTTGTTTATCTAAGTAGAACGCAAAAACAAGAGATGAATAAAATTCAATAATTAAAAACCTAGGGCTAAAAGGATTCACTATGCATCGATCATGATTCATGAACAATAATTGGGATAGGAATGAATATAGGCGAAGGAAGATGTTGCTCTCGCAAACAAATTCGACAATCAAACAATAAAACAAGCTATCGCGATTAAAGCTTAATTGTTCAAAGAAGGAAATCGTTCACTCAAACTCGCAACTCTCGCTTATAGAATTGAGCGAATAAAAGTTGCAAATTGGCCAAACATGCAATGAATACAAATCCCATCAATTGAATCGCCTAGACAAACCAAATTTAAATCCTAAAATCAAACAAGAATCATGACCTTTTGCATAGTTTCACCAAGCCCTAGAAATAAAACTACTCACTAAGCATATTAAAACTAACAAGTGATTCAACAATGAAATCCATGGAGAAAATCAAATTCAAATTAAATGTAGAAACAAACATTCAAAGATAACAACGATAAACAAGAATAAGAAATTAGAATTGAAACTATTACCTTCAATATAATTAAGATTACAATGTTCAAGTGTTGATTAACAATCCCCCATGACAAGTAATGTGTTAAATCTTTTCAATACCGAACCCTCAAAAACAGAGAAAAAACTTAGTCAAAAATTCCTCTCAAAAGCTATTTATATCCCCTTAAAAGAGATCGGAGGATATGGGAAGTTACAAAAAAAAATAACTGCTTGACCCGGCCGGGTATGTGGAAACCCGCCCGGGTACGCAGGAAAGCATTTTAATCTTCAATGGAAGCCTGGCCGGGTATGTGGAGACCCGCCCGGGTATGAGAGTCTCACCCGGCCGGGTATGTGGAAACCCGCCCGGGTATGAGAGGCTCACCCGGCCGGGTATGTGAAAACTCGCCCGGGTATGAGAGGCTCACCCGGCCGGGTATGTGGAAACCCGGCCGGGTGCGTGTGGCAACTTTCTCTTCCAAATAGCTTCTTCAAATTCTTCTAAGTATCAAGTGCAAACCCGGTCGGGTATGTGAAAACCCACCCGGGTATGAGAGGCTCACTCGGCCGGGTATGAGGAAACCCACCCGGGTATGAGGAAACCCACCCGGGTATGAGACCTGGTCAGCACAAAAATGACCTTTGAGTAGCTTATGACCTTCCAACTTGCAAATCTCGCTCCTAGAGTCGATTCCTAGTATAATTAGAGCTTTGTACCTACAAAATAGATAAGAAACAAACACTCCAACCAAGCATAAAAACCAATAGAAAATTGAGCAAAATACGCGAAAAATGCTATGAAAATACAATGGGGGCATGGTAGAAAATAATATATAAAATACACACATCAAACTCCCCCGAGCCGAACCTTTGCTTGTCCTCAAGCAAACAAGACAAAGTTCTAAGAATAAAAGTATGCTTCACCCTATAAAAGCAACATCGCATAACACTTGTGATCACATCCTCTCAATCAACGCATTCAAATAGTTCAATACCAATCCAAGAGTAAAATATCATACAAGCGAATTCAAGCCTTATTACTAAGGAATAACGAGGAATCAAGGATAGAGTTCTCACGGGTGACACTCCTCTATCTGTGGCGAGTATAAAATGTACTCGATCGCTCTCCGCCCACAAATATGCAAAAGATGTGCATATGAATGAATTTTTGTAGCCTAAAATGCTAATAAGGCACCCTCTCATCTGAACAACACTCATGTGTTTAAAAGGGAAATAATATCACTCGACCTATAGAAGTCGACTCGAAATTCATCACATACTCTTAAATCTTGGCAAGATATTAAATCGAGGAAGCACATATAACTGCATGATTGTCAAGAAGGTCTTTATTAAGCTTGTAATGGGGTTTGGGTCAAAGGTAGGATTTAATTTGAAAATATGCGAGCTGAAAGTCTATTTTGGGGGAGCATAATCTAAAAAGTAACATAGCCTAAAGATGAGGCTAAAACAACTCCAAATAAATTCAACTCATAACTACCGAACCAACCCAACTAATGGAAAGCACCGTCATATCATCATCAAACGATAAGAGATTTACAACTTGCAAAGGCGAAAATGTACAATAAAATAAAAGATGTGAGACAAATTTTTCCTTCGTTTTTTTTTTTTTTTTTTTTTGGAATTGAAACTACATAAATATGAATAATGAAAAGATGGTAAGTTGGTAACATATGACAAACCAAGAGGGTTTTTCTCCTCTTTTTATTTTCTCTCTCTTTTTTTTTTTTTTTGGAATTGAAACTACATAAATATGAATAATGAAAAGATGGTAACATATGACAAACCAAGAGGGTTTTTCTCCTCTTTTTAATTTTTCTTTTTTTTTTTTTTTTTAGAATTGAAATTGAACAATGAAGAAGATGATGATATATGACAAACTAGATAAGCACACTCCAACAATGAGGAAATAATCAACCTAACTTAAGTACCCCATGCACGTAAATGTGAGCCAGATGACAGAATATATACCGCCCACTAACTAACCAATTGCTCCCCCAAGCTAGATTTGGGTTGATCAAATAGGGTCAAAAGGTTTATAATGCGGTTAGTTATGAAAGAAAATGTAGGGCTTAAAATAAAGGATCAAATGGCAAATCATGACTTTGAAAACAATTTTGCACGGCTTCTAGCAAATGAGCGCCTTCTATCATGCTCATCATGCAATTACATAGCTAACAAGACCAGTACCAAGCATAAATGGAGATCAGTGATACACCAGGAACTAATCGCTCAAGAAGAAAATAGTGAGATAGAAATCAAAGTCCAAATCCTTACAAGGTAAACTCTTTCTTGTTCCAAACAATAGATAATAATGCTCAAAAACACAAGTTTCAATAATACGAAGGAATCGGAAAAAGAACCCAAAAGTCTACAATAACCGGTCTCAGCAATCACAAGTGTTCAAAATTTCAACCATAGGGCACAGGGAAACATACTTTGTCAAAAAAATCCAAAGGGGCATCAAGGGAGAAAGAAATACATTACAACTAAGAAAGCAATACAATATTTTTGGTCACATGTAAACTCCCACTCCTAATGAGTGGTACAAACCATGTAACAATCCTAAGAAAGCAATAAAAACACTCAAAGCTAAATTATGAAAAGAGTTGGGAAGATCTCAATAATTAACTTCATAATGCAAGCTGAAGCACAAAAATTCATCACGTTATCCAAAGCGCGACTTGCAAAAGAACCTGCAAAAGGAGAGAAACAACCAACTCCGACCAAAACAACTACACTAAAAGCGGTGGAATATATACAAGAGAGTAAGCTAAAGCAACAATCAAGACTCCCCCCCCCCCCAAGCCAAATCAAGCACTGTCCACAGAGTTTGAGAGGGGGGCAAGAGCCCACTAACCCATGGGGTTAAAGTCATTATGCTGCTGCTCATCATCATCGTCATCATCCTTTCAAGCATCTCAACTTTGCATATAGGTCGAACTAACCTCTGCACTCTCTTGCTCTTGCTGTGACTAAGCTCTTCATTACAAAGAGCTTGTTCAATAGCATCAATTTCAGTCTTCCAAATGCTAGAATCACCTGTAGAAGATTCAAGACAAAGAACAGCCTCCAAAGGATCTTTCATAAGAGTTAGGGGCAAGTTATCATGACAAATCACATCAACTACATCAATAACATAGCATTTTTCCTCAAGCATGGGACCTTTCAAAGCATTGCTCAAATTGAAAGTTACATTGTCATCCCCCACAGAAAGTGTAAGTCTACCATTTTTCACATCAATTACTGCTCCTGCCGTATGAAGGAAAGGTCTTCCTAATATAATAGGAATTTGTTGATCTTCCTCCATATCAAGAACAACAAAATCAACAGGGATATAAAACTTACCTACCCTAACAGGGACATCCTCCAAAATACCCAAAGGATATTTAACAGAACGGTCAGCCATTTGTAGAGTAATATTAGTAACTTTTAGATCACCCATTTTCAGTTTAGAACAGACAGAAAAAGGCATCACACTAACACTAGCTCCTAAATCACATAAAGCTTTATCAATAAACAGTTTTCCAATGTGACAAGGGATGGAGAAACTACTAGGATCTTTCAGTTTTGGAGGGGATTTATTTTGTAGCAAAGCACTACATTGTTCAGTAAAAGCAACTGTATCCACCTCACTAAAATCTCTTTTCCTAGTCAATATGTCCTTCATGAATTTAGCATAAGCAGGCACTTGTGTGATTAATTCAGTAAAAGGAACTGTTACCTGCAAATTCTTAACCACCTCCAAGAACTTACCGAACTGCTTGTCAAGCTTGCTCTTCACTTGGCGGTTGGGAAAAGGAAGTGTGATGGGAGGCACTTGCAATGCCTCTTCTTTCGCTTTCTCCTTCTTGTGCACTGCCTCAAAAGATGCTTCATCGGTAATCGCTTCAGAAATGCCCGCATCTTTCGAATTTGACTCTCCATTGTGAGGCAT
The DNA here is from genome assembly GCF_026212465.1 of Amaranthus tricolor. NCBI lineage: Eukaryota > Viridiplantae > Streptophyta > Magnoliopsida > Caryophyllales > Amaranthaceae > Amaranthus > Amaranthus tricolor. The sequence goes on along the minus strand of NC_080059.1, from coordinate 17,105,976 downwards.
GGGTGGCTCATCATAACTCAACCCGCTCCTTGTAGTGATTGCATTGACGGTCTCCTTGCCATGTGGTTGAGTAGGTTGGCCGGGCAATGCTCCTGCTTGCCTAGAGGAGCTAGATGCAGCTAATTGAGCGACTTGAGTTTCAAGCATTTTATTGTGAGTACCGAGTTGCTCAAGCTGTTTGGCCATTTGGGCCATCATGTTTTTCAATTCCCCCAATTCGGATTGGAGTTGTTGGTTCTGAAACTGCTGCTGTTGATGGCCTTGAGGAGGCCTTTGGAAACCGGGTGGTCCTTGATTGGGCTGAAATTGCTGATGTTGCCCATATTGTTGTTGTGGTGCTTGTGGTGGAAAGTGTTGCTGTTGAGGATTTAACACATTGTTGCTGCGATATGACAAGTTAGGATGATTCCGAATTCCAGGATAGTAGCTATTGTTATTGAAAGGAGGACGAGCTTGAAAAGCATTAACTTGCTCTGGCACTCCCATAGCTCCATTAGGATTAACAGAACACTCCATTAGAGAATGACCATGCATACCGCAATAATCACAAGCAACTCCACCTTGGCTAGAGGTAGCCATAGCATTGACGGGCATAGATGTACTAGCATTCATGCGCATCCCATCGATTTTCGCATTCAAAGCTGAGATTTGTGATGATAGAAGGGAATAAGTTTCAACTTCATGCTTCCCCTTCCTTGGTGCTTGAGCTGCGCGCCTAGATGAGCTATTCCATTGATTTTCAGCAAGAGTATCCAAGAGTGAAATAGCCTTAGAAGTTTGTTTGTTCATGAAAGAGCCGCCAGCCGCACCATCTACCATCCTCTTAGTCTCATTATCAAAACCATTATAAAAAGATTGCATAAGAAATTCCTTCTCAATACCGTGATGAGGGCACATATATTGGTAATCTTTGAATCTCTCCCACGCATCATGAAAAGTCTCCCCCGCATCTTGTGAGAAACTATAGAGTTTAATTCTGTAGTCATGAGTCTTATAACCGGGATAATACTTCACTAGAAAAGCATCAGACAGTTGCGCCCAAGTAGTAATGGTGTTGGGAAGAGAGTTATACCAACGTTGAGCCTTGCCTGCCAAAGAGAAACGAAAGAGGTACAAGTAGAGCTCGTCGTCAGTCATCCCAGTAATCTTTTGTAGAGAACATGCTTGAAGGAATTTCTGTAGATGATCGACGGGTTCTTCATTGTCAAGACCATAGAACTGATTTCCCGTGATCATATTCATAACATGGGATTTGATGTCAAAGTTTCCAGCATTAGTAGTCGGCATCCTAATCCCCGCGGTAACATTGCTAGCCTTGGGCTGTGTACACTGCCTAAGAGTTCTCTCGGGAGCCTGACCTGCCATGTCAAGAGATTGAGAGGCTTGTTGAGCTTGTTTACGAGCCTCCGCCCTCCTTTTCTTCGTACTTGCGTGTGTTCTACGAGCAGTTGCCTCAACCTCAGGATCAAAAAGCAAATGTTGCTTGTTGGTACTCCTGGTCATGCACAAAAACACTAGAACAAACGTAAATACGCTCGAAGAACAGTTGTTCCTTGAGTGGGTTAGCAAAAGCAAACACTAAATTCAAAAAGTAAAATTGTTGACCTTCCCCGGCAACGGCGCCAAATTTTGATAGGTCGTTTTACTACCAAAAATAATTCCTAATTCACCTAACTAGTATAGTTGGGAAAGTAGGGTCGAACCACTGTGGAAGGACAAATAAAGTCACAATTTGAACCAAGTTCACTATTGCTAACGATCAAATGTTGGATTTTTGTTTATCTAAGTAGAACGCAAAAACAAGAGATGAATAAAATTCAATAATTAAAAACCTAGGGCTAAAAGGATTCACTATGCATCGATCATGATTCATGAACAATAATTGGGATAGGAATGAATATAGGCGAAGGAAGATGTTGCTCTCGCAAACAAATTCGACAATCAAACAATAAAACAAGCTATCGCGATTAAAGCTTAATTGTTCAAAGAAGGAAATCGTTCACTCAAACTCGCAACTCTCGCTTATAGAATTGAGCGAATAAAAGTTGCAAATTGGCCAAACATGCAATGAATACAAATCCCATCAATTGAATCGCCTAGACAAACCAAATTTAAATCCTAAAATCAAACAAGAATCATGACCTTTTGCATAGTTTCACCAAGCCCTAGAAATAAAACTACTCATTAAGCATATTAAAACTAACAAGAGATTCAACAATAAAATCCATGGAGAAAATCAAATTCAAATTAAATGTAGAAACAAACATTTAAAGATAACTACGATAAACAAGAATAAGAAATTAGAATTGAAACTAATACCTTCAATATAATTAAGATTACAATGTTCAAGTGTTGATTAACAATCCCCCATGACAAGTAATGTGTTAAATCTTTTCAATACTGAACCCTCAAAAACAGAGAAAAAACTTACTCAAAAATTCCTCTCAAAAGCTATTTATATCCCCTTAAAAGAGATCGGAGGATATGGGAAGTTACAAAAAAAAAATAACTGCTTGACCCGGCGGGGTATGTGGAAACCCGCCCGGGTACGCAGGAAAGCATTTTAATCTTCAATGGAAGCCTGGCTGGGTATGTGGAGACCCGCCCGGGTATGAGAGTCTCACCCGGCCGGGTATGTGGAAACCCGCCCGAGTATGAGAGGCTCACCCGGCCGGGTATGTGAAAACCCGCCCGAGTATGAGAGGCTCACCCGGCCGGGTATGTGGAAACCCGGCCGGGTGCGTGTGGCAACTTTCTCTTCCAAATAGCATCTTCAAATTCTTTTAAGTATCAAGTGCAAACCCGGTCGGGTATGTGAAAACCCACCCGGGTATGAGAGGCTCACCCGGCCGGGTACGAGGAAACCCACCCGGGTATGAGACCTGGTCAGCACAAAAATGACCTTTGAGTAGCTTATGACCTTCCAACTTGCAAATCTCGCTCCAAGAGTCGATTCCTAGTATAATTAGAGCTTTGTACCTACAAAATAGATAAGAAACAAACACTCCAACCAAGCATAAAAACCAATAGAAAATTGAGCAAAATACGCGAAAAATGCTATGAAAATACAATGGGGGCATGGTAGAAAATAATATATAAAATACACACATCAGCATTCTATGGGCAAGCCGAACAACCGTCAAAGAAGCAACGGGGCATACCCCATTCTCTCTGGTATATGGATCTGAAGCAGTAGTTCCAGTAGAGATAGGCATACCCTCCACAAGGGTTACCTACTACTCACACGACGAGAATGAACAGAGAAAAAGGGAGAACTTGGATCTGCTCCCAGAAACACGGGGGAACGCATTATTAAGGTCCATGGCCCAGAAGCAAAAAATGATTCGCAGCTTCAACCGGCTCGTCAAAACCAAACATACTCATGTGGGGGACTATGTCCTACGCAAAGTCGAAGCCACAGGGAAAATCGTAGAGAAAGGGAAGCTTGGAGCCAACTGGGATGGTCCATTCAAAATCATCCGTGTCATCAAACCCGGAACATTTGAACTGGAAGACATGAAAGGAAAGAAGCTACCCCGCCCATGGAATGGAGATCATTTGAAAAAGTACTTCATTTAAAAAGATTCACAAGGTGGCCAGTCCGATCATTAGTGTCATCACAAGTTCATCCCGCGGCATTATCACATTGCTCAAAATCAGTTGTATCTCACCCCGCGGCATGAGTCGCGTTGTCATTACAATTTTCAATAATCGATATTTCATTTTTCAGATTTACCCGGCTCTAAAAAGTATTCATTTTTCATTTCTGGTAATATTGCAAATCTTATAAAATTCAGTCATGTCCATAAGTCGGACCCCCAGATTGGGCTCCCAAGTTCTAAATTATTCCAAGTAAAAATTCGCCAAGATGTTTCCTAACCGGGACATCGACAAGTCGGACCCCCAGATTGGGGTCCCAAGTTCTAAATTATTCCAAGTAAAAATTCGCCAAGATGTTTCCTAACCGGGACATCGACAAGTCGGACCCCCAGATTGGAGTCCCAAGTTCTAAATTATTCCAAGTAAAAATTCGCCAAATGTTTCCTAATCGGAACATCGACAAGTCGGACCCCCAGATTGGGGTCCCAAGTCCTAAAATTATTCCAAGTAAAAATTCGCCAAGATGTTTCCTAACCGGGACATCGACAAGTCGGACCCCCAGATTAGGCTCCCAAGTTGTAAATTATTCTAAGTCAAAATTCGCCAAGATGTTTCCTAACCGGGACATCGACATGTCAGATCCTTAGATTGGGGTCTCAAATCCAAAAAGATCCAAGTATATATTTAGCTCGATGTTTCCTGCCCGCCACGTCGATAAGTCGGACCCTCAGATGGAGGTCCTAAGCTCAAAAATTAGACAGGTAAATATTCAAGTCACTCAGCCGTGACGTTGACAAGTCGGACCCTTAGAAGGGGGTCCAAAATACGAAATTAGTCCAAGTAAACTTCAATAGATCACGACCGTGGCATCGATGAGTCGGACGCCTGAAAGGGGGTCCCCAGTCCAAAATTGTTCTAAGTTAAATTTTGACCACGGCACCCCCCACTTCTTAAAGGAGTCCGCGAACTAAGATTCGAACCAAAGAAACTACCATCTTAGAAATGTTAAGATTAAAAGAGGCAGTATCAGCAATAAAAGTGTCATTCAAAATATATACAGGTAACCAATAGAATTACAAAAACCGATCAGAAATGTCAAGATTAAACTACAATTACAAAACAGTTAAACATTATCCAAAAAGGCATCAACATCCCCCTCGATGTCCTGAGCCGGCAACGGAGGAGATTCGGCCGCCCCCTCTTCAAGACTTGGAGTGAAGCTCACAAAATCTTCAATGTTGAACGGCTCCACTTCAATCTCGGATAGCTCCTTGGACAAGCCCTGGAGGTTTCTCCCTTCATCGATAAGGAGATTTGACAAGTCTAAGCATAAACTCTCCAGTTGGGAAAGCGCCAAGTTCTCGGGGGTGCCCGAGGTCGAAGGAGGGGAGAGAGTTAACTTATCCAGATCAAGGCATAGAGCCTCCTTCTCAGCCGCGACATCAACTCTCTCCGACCAAGCCCTCGCCTCTTCCACGTCCCAGTTGAGGTCCACCAGTACCGCCGACTCCCGTTCCAAAATCGGAGCTAGGTTGGCCAAAGCTTCGTCCCCCTTGTGATTTGCCTTTTGTTTGAGGGAATCGAAGTCAACACCTAACTCCGTGGCAGCCAGACGGTACCTCTCTTCAGTAATCGTGGACCCCGTAACCACCATCTCTGCTGTTAGATCCCCCAAGAAACTCGACGCTTCCGGCTCATCTGAAGTAAGCCAATCCCTAGCTATCCGGGCTCGTCTCTCCAAACTGATTTTATAAACCCTAGCCGCGGATAGCAAAGTCTTGAATTTGGCCGAATCAGCCGACACCTGTTCCAAAAGACACTGGTTCTGGTGAACCAGTTTAGCATGAACGTCCATTAGGTGACCGACTTCATGGCCGAGGGTCGCCGATTTATTGGAAGCCGCGTCCAGATTCTCAACGGTCTCCTCCAGTTGCTTTCTCGCCCTCTCCCGCCACTGTTCAGTTCTGACTAAACGCTCCTTCAGCTCAGAGCATTTAGCCAGCTTTTTCTTTAAGCCCGGCAGCTCGTCTCGGAGCTTTTGAAGCTCCTCGTCCTACTCATCGCAGCGGGAGGATAGGGCAGCCAGCGTCTCCCTGTCCGCGGCACTTTGGCGACTGAGGTTGAGCTCAAAAGACAACCTCAGAAAAGCCTGCAAAAAAGAATAAGTTAAAATCCGGGCATAGTTAACTTAAGAAGATAAAAGCGGAAGGACGTTACCTCAGCCGCGGAAACTTGGAGTTGACGCACCCTATCGGTGGGGGAAAGGGACTCCAAGAGATCAACATCCACCTGGCTGATCAAGTGAGAATTCGCCCTATTAAATCGGGTAATCATACCCTTATGACCCAAATCGGTGAAAGGGGTGTCGTGCCGGAAAGGAAGAACCTCCCGACGACGGTACACCTCTTCCACCTTCGCCTTAGGAGCCGCGGCCAATTCCCCCACCTTCTCTTTGCCCCGGCTCAGGACGGGGGACGCCTTAGCTTGAGGTGAAGCCACCTCCTCCTCCACCGACCTCATTTGCAGAGGTACGTCGGACATTATTGTTGCTCCCGCAGAGGCCTTCTTTGAGGCACTCTTCTCATGGGAGGAAGAGACTCTCTTTCTCTTCCTCTCCCTTTTCTTCGATTCCCTCTTCTTAGAAGGGATTACCCTCTGAGAGTCATCGGGAATGTGGACCTGTCTCCTCTCCTCAAGGAGCCGGAGAGCCTCCTCTTCGCAGGGGACCTCGTCCAGCCCCTTCTTCGCCGTTGCCGAGTCCTACAAGAGAAAAAGTTAGAAGAAATCAAAGAAATCTTTTATAGTTCGGGAAGAATGTATGAAGTTATACCTTTGGCGGAAGAGGTAGAGGTTTCTCCGCAGGCCGTTGGATGGCCCCTTGAGCAAATCTCATGACACTGAATTTCTTCATGAGTTCTGGATTTTTTGCTCGAAGGTTCTCCTTGGCTATCCCTGCAAAACCACGAGTTAGAAACAAGCAAACACACTATAGAAAAGAGAAGGAAGAAATCCGACAACTCTTACTCCGATCGATAGCCAAGCTGATGCCGAATGCTGAGAGGAGGTTCTCATTCTCCAACTCAGGACGACCTGGTATCCAGTTGAGCTGGACGTTCATGGGTTTCCTTCCCAATTGAACGTCCATCTTTGCGTATTCAATGATCACCGCGTCACTAAAAGAACACTGCGGGATCCCATTATTAAAACCCAAAAGGTTGGGTTTGATGTCGAAGGAGGTCTTAATATTCCATCCTCCCGAATTGTATAGGTAGGCGAACTTCGTCCTATACCCCTTTTGGTTATCGGGGAGGTCGTGGACCATCTTCAGTCCACGACGGTGGGTGAAAGTTATCCAGCCACAGCCGTATGATTGTGAGTTACATAGGCGGGCTCTAAATATATATCTAAATGCGGTGAGTGTTGGTGGCACAGCCAAAAATTTACATAAGATCAAAAATGCCACCATACAACCCCAAGCGTTTGGGTATATCTCAGGCACTGAAACGTTCAAAAACTCTAACACCTCCCTAAAAAACGGGTGAAGAGGAAACCTAAGTCCTAATTCAAAAGAGGGAAAATATACGGCTATACAGTGTGGGTGAGGAAACCTAACGGTGTCATAATTCCCCGGGGTAAGAATATTTATGTTGTCTTTCAAATCCCATTTTTGAGAGATGGCTTCCCGACGATTGTCTAGGTCTCTCTTGGTTTGTAAATCTATAGAATAGTTAAGGGGACCGCCGTTGGGAATGTAGAATGGAGGAGGAACTGGCGCTGCGCTCTCCCTTCCAGAAGACTCGGCTGATCCTTCAATGTTTTCCATATCTACATACAATAACCCTTCCAGGTCAGGATTTATTCGCGGCAAGTAATTGGAAAAGAAAGCAACGCTCACTTCCCAAGGAGCAGTTTTCATTATCTCCGGAGGATATACAGGGGATACAGACGACTCATCCCCGGCTTTTATTGCTTCATAATGGGGGGTGATTCTCACTGAACTACTTTCGTCCGAATCATTCATTAATAACCTCTCTTTATTAAAGCGTCTACATGCTACCAAAGGAATTTCTGTCGGGATATCCGAGTTAATGTCGAAGTTAGCTATTATCTCATGAGTAGCTGCGACATCCATATTAATGATAATCAAAAAATAGTAGGCGAAACTTGTGAAGGATAGGGGCTAATATCATAAAATTAATTCAAAACTAAATATTCAAGAATGCGAAGAACAATCTGAAGAACAGTTTGAAGATTAATGTGAAGAAATTCAAGAAATTTGAAGAAAGATTTGAATACCTTGAAAATATTTTGAAGATTTGTCAGAAATTTGATGAAGTTCTGTCAGAATCCTTGAAGATCTTCGAGAGGATTGTCAGAAGTTTGAAGAAGGATTGAAGATGCTCAGAGCGTCTCTTTCTACTTTCTCTTTCTATCGATATGAAGAATTGAGGGAATTGATGAGTTAGGTGAAGAAAGAACTGTTCCAACAATCCTATTTATTACAACAATAAATGCTGAAAACATCGAATCTAGACCTCCTTTGAACGAAAGGTGGTATTCAAAACTTAAACCGGGGAGTCGATAAGTCGGACCCCCAATAAGGGGACAAACGTCAAAGATTTGTCTAAGTATTTTCATATAATATCCGTGAAGTCGATTAGTCGGACCCCCCATGAGGGGAAATATTGAAAATATTTTCTAAGTATCAGATCTTGATTATGACCAGGTACTTGATAAGTCGGACTACTCAGATGGGGTAAAATGACAACAGGTTTTCTAAGTTATAAAAATTCTGTTATAGACGTAGGCTCGACAAGTGGACCCTGAATTACACTCCACAACGGATACGAATTATTTCAAGTATTGGGATGTCCGCATGGTCGATCAGTCGGACCCCCAAGTGCCCCCAGTTAAGGTGAAAAAATTCCAAGTATGAGAGAGATGCTTCCGCTTTTTCAGTATCATCCGAGGCATGGAATTACAAAATCTTTTCGCGTCCTAGAAGGAAAAGGGGGGACATGTTAGAGCAAAGAGCGATTCTGAGCGATTCCAAGTCTTTTTAATTCCCCGCAACATCTATAAGTCGGACTCCCTTAAGTACCTCAGTGAAGAATAAGAATCAAAGTATATATTTAAGCCGCGTCTTCCATACATGTGGCTCATTTAACTGGCGGGTCAACTCATTTATGCCGCGGTATCACATTTTCCCTTAACTCTCCGGCTCGAAGCACGATGATGAAAAGGAAGGTAGATCAGGTCAAACCAGCATCCTGTCCGTAGGGTCTATAAGTCGGACCCGCCTTGATGGTGATCTCGTTCAAAGATATCCAGGTCCATGGAAATCCGTGCGGTCGATAAGTCGGACCCTCCTTGGGGGCTTCCTTATTCCAAAATATTCTAAGTATTGAGGCTTCCGCGGCATCAGTAGAGCATGTATCAGGATCCGACTCCTGCATTCATTCTTCTGCTGCTAAATAATAAGGGCAGACAAAGATATTCCGCGACATACTTGAAGCCGCGGCTTTGCTGATGTTATTTATTTTGAAGCATCTCTTGTGGTTATTTTAAAAAGGCTATAACTTCTCCGTTACAACTCGGAATTCGACGTGTGAACTGTCGATTCGAAACTTACGAGCCAAATTTTCATAATCCGTCAGAAGGTTTGCCAGATTGTGGACGTATTATTCCTCATGGGCTTTCGAGTATTCTCTACGATCATGTTTCTTCATTAAACCAAGTCCGACGGACACGTATTTTTTCCGCATAAAGGAAGATGTTTCCGATCGTTGGGGCTATTTCCTCACATCATCCTTCATGTGTGGGGCTAAATGTCATGGTATCATTTATTTATTTATTTATTTATTTATTTAAATTATTAATGTCATTTTACCTTAATGACCTTTGACTTTCCGGATTGACCTTGACTTTCGGTCAATGGGCCTTTGTCTGAATTCCCTCCTCCCTTGAAAGGCCCAAAGGCTGTTTACCTCTCAATACCCTAACTTCCTTCCAGCAAAATAACTTCCCACTCTCCCTCATTCCTTGGCTATCCTTCTTCCAAGGTTGGTAACCTCCCACTGCTCCCATGATCTTCAACCTCTCCTTTCTGAAGTAACTCCCTTCCCCACCATTATAAATAGGGACAATCATCAGAGAGGAGAAAAACATCAAAAAAATAATCCTCTCAAGTATCCTTACTTATATTCTACTTCATTTGCTTACCGAAATTCTAGTAATATCAACCACGGCATCTTCTTGCATTCAGTTTATAATCATCTACTCCATATTCTCATATCCACGTTCTGACTTGAGCGTCGGAGGGGTTTTCCGGGAGATCACCCCCCGGACAAGGCTAACGTGTTGTTTTGCAGGAATTCAAGTTGCTTCTTTCTACGAATCGCCGTTCCTGATAACACTTCCACTAACGGTATTTCAAGTGCATCTCACCTCCTCGTTTCATTGTCGAAACAATGTTGATTCGAAGTGTAGTTATAATGTCCAGAAATCAATGGCAACAGTCAGTCGGCCACCTCCTCCCGCTGTGAAATTGTAAAATGATATAGAAAGGCTTCAGTTCATTAACAAAATAAGGAAGTCTCCTGCTAATGCTCAATTGAAGCGTGTCATTGATAAGCTACGAGAGGTTAGTGTGGCTGTCTGCTTGTCTATTTATATTTATATTGGGCCTTTTTTTGGCCTATCATCGTAGATCTGGAGGAAATTAAGAGGTGTTAAGCCTCTTACAAACACTGCCCAAAGAATGGCTGCCGTACAAATTCAAGGCACTTCCACAAAACCCAAATCTATGAAGAAGAGGCATGAAATCAGCAAGAGGACTAAGCTCACAAATGCCCACCTTCCTGAATTGTTTCAACTTATTTACTGCTCACAGACAGACCTATCAATTTTACTTTGGAGATTACTATCTCTCTATACATCTAAACATTTGACGTTTTGTATATAAAATTTAAAAAATGAAATTAATAATTTTATTAATCTATAAATTAATTAGTCTTATATTTATAGTTAAGTAAGTAGTATTTCAGAAAAAACTTCAACAATGTGACAATGATGATAAAGTTAATGAAAATATTTAATTAAGTAATTATTCTCAAGGGTTATTTCTCTTACCTTATTTGTTTCTTTTTAGACTTTTATTTTTTTAGTTACTATTATTCTACAATGCTCTAATAAAAGAGTACAACTCATTTAAATGCTCTTTAATTAAAAAGTATGCTCCAATAAAATCCTTAACAAAGTCTGAATTTAATTTAACTAAATCACTTGTTTTTTTATGTTAGCTAAAATTTAATAAAAGTATAATCCATGTTATTTTTTATTCTTATTTATTTATATTATTCTTTTGCAAAAAAATTCCTAGACTCATACTTTTTGTAAAGATATATTCAAATTTTTTTAGTTTAAAAAGATGATAAATCTATGGTAAGTAATTATTTAGTTTGTAAAGAAGGTAAATTTACGGTATGTAATAAACTTCGTATTAATAAGTTATTTAATATAGCATAATTTAAGCCATAATCATTAATACCATTGAGGATGTGTCCCCTACAGATGAAATCGTCATTATCCCATCTACTTTCTACACGGGTATCTTTCGGAGTCTCATTTTCCTTTGTATTAGCCATTGATGTACTAATCACATAAGCAACTCTTAGTGTGGTTAAGAGAAAACATATTTTTTTGCCACCTTTATAAAAATTAGTGAGACAATAAAAAAAGTTATAGAAAAGAAAAGGATAGGATTGATAAGAGTATATATAATGAACGTTTGGCTATAATAGCTAAATTGGGATTATTTTTTGGAAAAAAATACCCTGAATAATATAAACTTTCACTGATTTTCCTACAATAATACGAACTTTCAATTAATCATGAATAATACGAACTTTAATACATATTTCCCGCTAGCATACCTGACCGGTTCTTTACCTAGAGAAACGGTAAATTCCTCATTTCTTCATTATGCTAGCGGGAAATATGTATCAAAGTTCGTATTTTATTCATAGTTAATTGAAAGTTCGTATTATTGTAGGAAAATCAGTGAAAGTTCGTATTATTCAGGGTAATTTTTCTTACTTAGTTTTATCAGCCAAAAAAACAATTTAAAAGGAATGAGTAAGTTTACCGGTAACAGGTAAAATGGTATGCCAGCGGGAAATATGTATCAAAGTTCATATTATTCATGGTTAATTGAAAGTTCGTATTATTGTAGGAAAATCAGTGAAAGATCGTATTATTCAAGGTAATTTTTCCTTATTTTTTTCATTATTTGAGTATAGATCCTTGTTGTAAAAAAAAAAAAAAAATGGGTTTAGATATATGATTTTGCAAGTATTTTGATAAGGAATTATATTATATTAATTTTTTTATGTAATTCGAACTCTTTTCACTTGTATGCAATTTCAAATTTGATTTTATTATGGTTGATGATAAACTTCCATGTCCCACTGATTTTAGTATATTACTGTGATATGGGTTTGTAAATATTTTAATTTATATTGGTTATTAGTGTAAATAAGGACAAAATTTCAAAGGATGAAAGGAATGCGTTGTTGATAAATAAAGAAAAATATTGAATTTGTGGATGAGATTATGATTGAGATTGTCTCACCGTAATACAGCTCTATGTAAGTAGCCTGAATTTTAAAAAATGAGTGTATTGATGTTCAGAGTATAAATATAACATTTAAAATGACATTTAAACAATATAAAATTAAAAGTGAATATTTTAGTTATGAAAGTAAATTATTTAAATTAATAAAGTTGGATCATTAAGTTAAGTCCAATTGAAAATTATCTCAAAATGTAATCGTCTTGAATGATTATTTATTAAAATATTTCGGTAGATAAACCACCTTACCCAAAACAAAATCGATAGATCTGTAGTAAGATCGCCGCATGCATGTGACCGTATAGCCTAAGCAATTAATTTTTACTTTTTTTTTACATACCAATTTCAAGTATTAAAATAGTAATTCCAGAGCTTAAAATGCTCATTTCAAGGCTTAAAAATCCTACTCCAAGCCTTAACTATCATTCTTCGAAAGCTTAACTTTGTTATTTAACTAATTACTTCAACCGTTAAAATGTTCATTTGATCATTTAAAGGCTTAAAGTCCTTACGCTGAGGATTAAAGTCCCTACTTTAAGCCTTAATATTTATTTACCAAGGTTTAAAATTAGTACCCCAAAGTTTTAAGTTATTAATTTCAAAACTTAATATGTTAATTGCAGAATCCTAAAATAATGTTAATTTTAAACTTCAAAATGACAACTTTTAAAACAAATTTATTTTAAAAAAATTTTAATTAAATGGATTAGTTTTGGGAAATTGGGCCAAAAAAGGAGATGTCTCATTAAAGCGCTTCAGCCCGTCGCATTGACAAAATTAACAAGAGTTGTACCAAGCAATTAGGGCCGGGCCTAACCGCCCAACAACCAGTTTTGAGTGTGATGAAAGACTAGCATGATTGCTAGAGCTATTCTTGTGAGAAATCATCACGATGAGACGAACTTAAAACAACAAGCTTATATGCTAAAGCTTTTTTATTATTGAGTCATTTAACTTAAGGTTATGATTTGTCATTTTCATTAATTTTATAAATGAGATGCACTAAATATTGTTATTTGCGAGATCATATAGAGCATTTAATTACCTTATCATTAAATATTAGAGCCCTCAAATGAATTGGAGAAAAATGAAAATTAAACTATAGTAATTTTAAGAACTAACGCCTATGCAAAATTATTCAACAATTAAAAAAACCAAAGAAAATTAAAATGTTTCATGGAATGTGAACTACATACACACCTATTAAATAGAAGTATCTTAAAGTTAATTTTTGAGCCTTTTTTCATAAAGTAAATAATTTCAAAAACACATTGTTTGGTCAAAAAGTGCTTTAAAATAGAAAAACAATTCTAAAAACCTAATTCAAGTCAAAGAACATAACTCACTTTTAATTAAGAGTCAATATATTTTTGGCAAACATTATTCTTTTACCATTTACTGTTTGGTTCTGGTTGGCTTTTGGCTTTTTGTTTTTGGCTTGTTAATTGGTCAAACAGTTAAAAAAGGTGTTTGAAAAATAGCTTTTAAAGCAGTTGAAAAGCTGACTTTTAAGTCTATATATATATATATATATATATATATATATATATATATATATATATATATATATATATTTACTTGGTGCCGAGATCAGAATTTTATACGAGAGGTCTTTGAAATTGATTATATTAATTAGATAAAAAAAAAAAGATTGATTAAATAATTTATTTGGTACTCTATATTTTTACGATGTTTACTTAAGAATTTTTGTATAATAGTCTAGTTTATTCACTTTAAATGTCTTATTTAGCTTTGACACATTTGTCAGTATACGTTTTCAATGTTAAACATCTGTAATTGTGTTTGAGCAAAAATTATAAAAGATTAATATTAATAACAATGCAATAAGACGAATTAAATAAGATCTCACATGAATATGTTGTAACTTATAAATTGAAAACAAAACACATAATAAAAGTGATTGATAAATAATGTTGAAAAACCAAATAGAACAAGTAAAGCGAATAAGAGAGAGTATAATTTATGGTGTGGCATGGACTTTTTTAGAACGTTTTTGCATGAGTTTGCCAATAGGTATAGCTAAAATAGAATATGAAAATCAAATTTATTATATGTTAATACTGAAAATTTTGTATATTGTACGAGGTTATAGAACTAGTGCTCTTTTCGTTTCTTTTTGTTCTTTTCATTTACTTTTTACACAGTTTTCAAAGCAAATTTTGAACCTTAATATCTCTAAATACGTATAATAAAAAATTATAAAAAAGTACATATTAAAAAAATATACATTAAGACGAATCTAACGAGACCTCACATTAATATATTTTATCTTCAAAATATGTGTCAAAAACATTAATCAAATTTTCTCTCTCCCTAAGGTGAAATATTCAAAATGGAAAGAACATTAAAGAATAAAGGGGGTAGTATATAAATCAATTTTTATATCTTGTTTCTTGTCTTATGGAGTATATTTTTACTAAACTCCATATTAGAAGCCTAATTAAACATCAGCTAACCTAATTAAACATCAACTTTAAACTTTTAAAATATGACTTTCAAATCCAATTCAATATTTGGGAAACTTGCGAAAGTTCAATAAATTTGGTTGAAAAATATTACAAATTAAATAAATTTAATAATATTTAATAATAAAATATTTTATTTTTTCTTACTATAGTTTTTCAATAACTTTAAAATGAGATCAAATTTGTAATATTTTTGACTCTTATTAGAAACAATTCCAAAAATCATTCAATTATTTTAAAAAACAAAGCTTTATAGTAAGAAAAAATGTATTCGTTAATTGATTAAAAAAGAATAATTTGCAAAGAAACACCTTATAAAATCAGTTTTTTGTAAAAAAACACCTTTTAAAATTTTTTTTGTAAAAAAACACCTTTTAAGAGACTTTTTATTAAAAAAAAACACATTAAATAAGTTTTCGGTGACTTTTGACTATACCATTTGTCAACTTTCAGGCGTTGAATTTTGAGCTCAAATGGCATAGTAAACGCCTAAAAGTTGACAAAAGTTTTATAAGGGGTTTCTTTACAAATTTTCCATTAAAAAAATTAAATTAAATTTATTCTAGAAAATGTATCTTTCCTTTATTATTATTATACTTAAAAACTTTGGAATAATACACTAACACTTTGATACTGTTTCAAAACCAAAAATAGTACCCAGTTGAATTTCCAAACCTGCCCTCGTCGTTGTTCTTCTCCAGTCATGCACAACCATTAAAGGTTCTGATATAAACCAAAATATTTGGTTTTGAACAGCTGTGTATTGTGAAAATTTAAATAAAATAAGACTATTTAACAACTTAATTTCAAAAATAAGCTTTGTGAAAACTTAATTCCCAAAATAAGCGTTCGTACATTCAAACTTAACCTTAGAGTAAGTCGCTATTACTAACAGCGAAAGACAAAAAAAAAAAAATTAAAAGTCATATTAGGGAGTTGACCAGTCAATTCCTTAAGTCGCTGTTAGTAACAGCGATTTTAAGGTTAACTGATTAATTCCTTAATCTCGTAGGTTTGAATGAGGAACTAACTGAGAACGTCGTTGTTACTGACAGCGACTTAAAAAAAAATTCGCTGTTAGTAACAGCGACTTACTTCAAAGCTAAATTTGAATATACGGACATTTATTTTGGAAATTAATTTTTAACTAAGGTTTTAAAAAACATCTTATTTTATTTTTAAAACATCTTAGTAACCACAATGTCTTTCCCCAGTTCTCTCACATTCCCCAATTCTTCTAAAATAAACCCATAGTCCCAACATTCTCCTTCAAACATGGATATGGCTTCTTGTATTGCTCGGTTTCAGATGATGTTCAGTAGTCGAGTTGAAAAGGTTGGTGGCTCTATTGCCGGAATTCTCAGGTAAACATGTTCTTTCTTTATTTAATCTCTTTTCCCCATATTCCTAATTTTAATGATTTTTGGTAACCATTTATCTTTGTTAATTTGGGTTCATTTATTTGGGTTGATTTATTTAGATTGAAATGTTATTTTCCTATACCAAGTTAAGCAGTATTCAAAATAACATGTTGAGATTATACAATACAAATTATGTAGGATAAAAGCAAAAACAAGATGTTGAGATTATACAATACAAATTGCTCATTGCTTAATTTGATTCAAAACAAGAAGTTGAAAAAAAAATCGGTATAATCTCAAGTTCTAAACTTCTTGTTTTTCTGTGATGAGAAATTGAAATGTTTTTTTGCTATCCCAAACTAAGCACTATTCAAATTAAGCAAAATGTCGTGGTTGATTCCTTGATTTCACAAACTTGATTCATCTTTATCCCAATTTAATTTCCTACTTGATTTTTGTTTATATACATTAATCTAGCAATCTTATGAGTTTATTGAGGTGATTCTTGGGTTGATCTTGGCATTGATATCATATTGAGGTACTTGATCTTTCTTAGGCTAATCTTGGCATTGTTCTTTATAGTGTTGAAGTTACAAATGGTGCGCTGTTTGGTTTCTTAGTTTGAATTCAGTGATTTTTTGGGCATATTTTTCAAGATTGAAAGGGTATTTTTCTCTATTGTCAACATTTTTACTGTTTGATCTCTTGCTATGATTGTTTAGCTCTAAAATTTTTTTGGAATTCCTTTCTTTTTTTCTTAGTTCAACTCTGTGGTTTGCCTTCATTTGGATTCTGTTTTCTGCTTAAAGTTTTTTCTTACTACATGTTAATCTTATGCAATTCAGTGTCTTGTACCGTTTTTGCTGAGGAAGTTGAAGGTTACACTCCCTCTTAATTCCCTCAAACCTGTCCAGATCCCTCCTTAATCCCCTCACTCCTGGCTTTTGCCTTTTTCAATCATACCTTTGCTTTTCTTTTTCCACCGTCAACCTCCCCTTTCCCTCATTGCTTCATCCTTCTTACTTGTCTTGAATTTGTAATCTTACTTTTCGTTTGATTAATTTTATTATTTTTGATTTTGATTTTAATGTTAAATATTCTATGCTCAAAATTACTCTTGGACTCTCAGCCTTGTCTAGGGTTTGATTTTTATTTTTTTGATTGATGTCAGATGAGTTTATTACCAAATTTGCTTCATTTAATAATTTCAAGCAAAGGTTAAATTTTCTTAGCGTTTTTGATTTTTGATTTTGTTGATTGATGTCAGATGAGTTTATTACTAAATTTGCTTCATTTAGTAATTTCAAGCAAAGGTAAAATTTTCTTAGGGGTTTTTTAAGTCATTCTCATTCTTCATTATTTTTGGATTTAAATGTTAAATATTCTTTGTTTTTTATAATTTTTACACTCTCTGGTTATTTGGGTCTGTTTGAATTATGTATTTCGTGGAAGTTAATATCTTAAACCATTGTTTAATCATCAGAACTATTATTACTTTCAGGTATGTGGCAACGGAGGTGTCAACTGACATAGTCATTCATGTTGTGAATGTTAAATTTCATCTACATAAGGTATGTGAAATTGAGAATCCTATTTTGTGGTTTATTTTTGCATTTTATTGTTGATGATTTAAAAAAAAAAAAAAAAAAAAAAAAAAAAATCCATTTTGATATGTTTATTGTTGTTTTTCTCTTAGTTATTTTGAGTATATTTAGGGTAGATTTCTATTACTGTTTAAATTTTAAGATTTAGTTAGTTTTGCTTTTACAATTTGTTTGTAACAATCTAATTAGATATCAACTTTTGATAGGTATTTGTCTATCTTATTTGAAGAGACAATTCTAATTAGATATGAATATTGATCAAGAGGCTAGCTTAATATTTTCATGTTAACTGTTGGCTTTTTAGGCCATGTGTTGTGAAGGATGGCGGTTAGACTGAAAGAAATTTGTAATCTTGTTGTACATGGCTTTGCATATTGATGTTTTCGTTGGGTTTGCTTGTTTGTTCGCTATTTTTAAAGGTTAAATATAAATTCATAAACTTTATTATTATATTAGTGTTAGAGTTTCAGTTGGGAATCTAAGCACGAATGTGATTGGCGGTGTAGAGTTGTCAATCTTTCTCATAAGAACGTTTGTTTGAATAGTGGAATGTTATGTGCAGTTCTTATTGTTCATGCTGTTTAATTTATCGATCACTTAACTCTTATATTTATAGTTAATAGTTTAAAAACCCATTCCTATCACTTTCTTAGAGGTTATGCATGAAGCATATGATCATGATCAGTGATTTAATTCAATCTTGCGTCGACTGCCTCATTGTGTTTGCTTGTTTTCAGCAGTTCAACTGACGATCATCTATCCCTTCGCACATAGTCGTCAGTGCATATTCTGTTGACATGGAGTTAAAGCTAATTCGGTACTCCATCTTTGCCATTTCTTGGATCTTCTCTTTTCAATACTCCTCCATTTTAGAATACTTAACAAACACAACAGCAGCAAATGACGCCATTTTCGGTACGTAATGCCACGTTCGGGTTTAATACTCAACAACAACAACAACAACATCTACAATCGACGCCGTTTTTGCTTGGTTTTCAACAGCTTTCTACTCAAATGGCTCCTGTTGCTCCTTTGCCTTTCTCCATGGCTGAGCGTGATATTCAAGTGCTGTATTTTTGTCTTTCTTGAATTTAATTTGTTGTATTTGTGTTTGCTCGAATGAAAAAAATAATTGAAGCACGTTTACGTGATGGAAGTTTGTATCAATATGGGTGTCTTCCAATCAATCACGTAAGGCATGTCAAGTCCTGTAATTTAGGCGCTTATTTAGGTAGGTGGATATATAATACATAATCATTATCAACTTGAAAGCTTCAAATTGCTTATATTTTAGTAATACTTTCATCTAACTTATTTTGTTTAAGAAGGTCAAAAGTTAAAAATAGTTTGATCCAAATCAAATCTAAATAAAAATAAAACCTAAAAACTCAAATCTCACAACTCAGAGAAAAAGAATTATGATTTTAAAAGCCTAGAAAAAGAAAAGAAAAAGAAGGATGTTAGCCAAGTGTGTAAGCGTATTTTATTTAGTTTTTGTTGAATATTGCTAATGGTAATTGCTATTTGCTATGTTATTATTTAGGTACACTTTCTATTATAAGTATGTTTTGACCTCTCCGGACTAGTAACTTGCCTTGAATAGCTGAGTACTTGTCCGTTTGAGTTAATTTGCCCTATTGTTAAATGACACGGAGATTAAAAAGTTGAGTACAACGCGTTGATGTATTGAGATATTTTAAAATAAAAAAATATAGAGAGTAAAAATAGTGTAGTATTATCCACAAACAGAAATGTGACAAATTTATTGGGACTGATTAAAATGAAAAACAGAGCAAATTCATAAGAATACTTTTGTTGCTCATCAAACTCTTCTTAACTCGCTAATTAGTTAGGGCTACTCATGCATAGGGATGCAAACGGGGCGGGGAGCGGCGGGGATTGGAATTCCCATCCCCATCCCCATCTGCTAATGCAATACCCATCCCCGTCCCCATCTCCGCGGCGGGTATAATTTTTTTGCTCGTCCCCTCCCCGATGGGTTTGTACCTAAAACCATTCCCGCCCCACCACCCATCTGGATATCCATCCCCGTCTAATACCCATTTTTCCCGCCCCACCACCCGTCAAATCCCCGCTTAATACCCAGTACACAATACACAAAAACAGGTTACCCTAGCCAAATTATCACCAACCCACAAAAATTGCACAACATAAAGCAATTTATTCTACACCAAACTGGACATTTTACCAAGATAAAAAGCAAAGATAAGCAAAATCACACTACCCATCAAACTGAAAGTTGAATTTTCTTCTACCTCAACAAATTTACAACGGATTACCAAAATTTAACAATTCCACCCACACAAAAAAAATGAACCCAGCAAGATTAATATAAAACCCAACAAGATTAATATTAGGATTTAGGATAAAGAGTGAAAATACCTTAAAAAAAATCAAATATTTTGATTTTTAGGGATTCTTCGATTCAATTCGAACAACCCACAGCCCATAGGGAAGCAGCAGCCAGCAGTGCAGCACCGAGTTCGAGTGTTCGTCTGTGATGGAGGAGCAGCCGGCGGTGGCGTGGTGCGGGAGTGCGACAGGGAAGGTGGAGGAAGAGGTATGTAGAGTTTTTGGGGTTAGAGTTCTTTCACCGAGAGGAGTGAGAGCAAGAGAGGGAATTGAGAGGGAAATGGGATTTCGAGTGTTCCTGTGAGGCCATTACTCTGTTTTCGAAATTTCTTTTTTTTAAAAAAAAAAACAAAATTTTTTTGAAAATAAATTTAGGGTTTCCCAAAATTTGTACATATCTTGAGGCGAGGCGGGTCGGGGCGGGGATAGGGCGGGTATCACCTAAAACCCATCCCCATCCCCATTCCCGTGGTGGGTATGAATTTTATACCCGTACCCGCCCCATGACCCATCAAACCAGGACCCATCCCCGCCCCGATGGGGCGGGAATAGGGCGGGTCTCCTATTAGACCCCTGCCGCCTGCATCCCTACTCATGTAACCTAATTCCCAGGAGATGTTGTCAGATCTAGATACATCAATTCTTATCAACATTTTTGATTTAGATTGAACCACATTGATTTTGGAGCAAAACTCAAAAGAAGGGCAATAATAGAAAAAATTAACAAAAACACTAAATTGGAGGCTTAATATTTGATTTAACAACATCAATTTAAGCAAATGTGATATAATTGGGATTTCTGTAGGAATTCAGATGCATTAAGCGGAATTTCAAGAAACAAATTTCTTTACATCTAAAATAGAATCTCATGCATATATTAACATAAAAACTATGTATAAGAATCATACCCTCGATGCGTGAATTATACGTAGTACGACTGGGTATGTAATGTCAACAAATGAGATTAGAACATCAACTGTGTTGGCCTCTTAGGTTTTGATGATGACTTCACTTCTAAATAAACAAACATACTTTAGAGATTGTTTTGTAGGTATATATCCGATTGTGTTAATCGTTGATGAAGTCTATGACTTTGTTCGTGGAAGCTGTATGTGTCTTAAATATCCAAGAAGTTGGACAATTGCTTTAGAAGTCAGTTTACTGTTCCTAAAGATAAAGTCCTGACGAAAATTATAGATGGAGACAGTACGAAGTTCCCCACGATACAGGTCTGAAGAAGACATTGACTGGAAGTTACGAAAATTACGTTTTCTGTTTTTAGTTAATGTAAAAGGTTAAAAGTTTAATTAGTTGCTTAATTAAGTTAATTTATTAATTGGCAAAAAGTTTTTGAAGAGACTTATTCCTCACTGAATTAGTCTCCTATAAAATCGGACACCCAAGAGCTTTATTCTCTACTTTGAACAAGTCTCCTATAATTTAGGATCTTCCTAGTGACTCATGTACTATTAACCGTACAAGAGAATCGCAGTCATTTTCCACTTCTACTCTCAATAACTTCCCAATTTTCTTTGGGAGCAAGTAAGTAAATGGAAGTCATGGGGTAAGTGCACTACATGGAAATCGTGGGGTGAGTGCACTGATGGCTGTTCCCTTTATAAACGAGGGAAGCTACGCTTAAGCGAAGTATCCATCTAAGAGTTTTCTTAAGATGAGATCAAAATAAGAAAAATATTTTGTTCATGAATTTGCCAATTAATTCATTATATTTTTCTTGAGCAACTACTTAATTTTAATCTTCTTAAGAATTGGCCTTGTAAGGGTAATTGAGTGTTTTTGTTGTAATTAGACTTAAGGGAAGTCTAAGGGAATAGAGAAGCGTGAGAAGAGAAAGAGAAGGAGAAAAGAAGAGAAGAGAAATAGGCCTAGAGTAGAGAAGCTTCAAGTGAAGCATATTTGTTTTATGTAATTGTAATTGATTGCCTAAAACTGAGAATTTTGAAATCTCCGGGGGTCGTGGTTTTTCCTTCTTATTAGGCCAAGAAGGTTTCCACGTAAAATCTTTGTCTCCTTTTATTATTTTTCTTTTCGTATTTGAGTTTAAGTTTTGTTCTTTACTTGATACAATTCCGCAAAAATTAGAGGCAAAAATCTTAAACCTAAATACACAACAATTCACCCCCCCTCTTGTTGCATTCGATCATCTATTAGCATTTCTACAAAGTGTCATTCCTCTAGTATTAGTCCACAAACACCAATTGGATCACCACGTATGCTAGTACGGAATAAGAAATACTAATACTCGTATTACTTTTAAGGTGGAGAAAGGTCGAGAGAAATAGCACACAAGCTTATGAAAATGAAATGCAAAGTGCATCAATTTATACACAAATGCAACACCTCTTCACATACCGATTTGATGGTTACATATAACATTTATACGTAATTATCAAAATGAATTAATTTTGTGTTTTAATTCCCAATTAAAACATATCATCAATTCATACTAATAACTCCTACACTAAATAGTCTAAATAGCATCTTATGCAATTGGTACTGTTTTATCCAATCGGTAACTTATATGTGTGACCTCATAGGACCCGATTATAATAGTAGTAAACTAATCTAATTAATATACAGATCTAAGTTGGCTTCTAACAAAACACTATGACCACCTAATATAATCGAATGTATTAATATCTATATTATATCCTATTTATATTTTAGTAGTTGCACTTGATATTAGGACACTTATTTCCTTCAGTCTCCACCTGTCCTAGAACAAGTGTGTAACCTTAATTTCCTTAAGTCACTTAATGTCAAAATTTGGTAGCACCATGACGACTCACGTCACTTATACTAATGTTCAAATTTATTTCTTGAAATCTGAGTATGAACTATCGAAACAAATGATTAACTCTTTAATCCATTTGAGCACGACCATGCATTTTCGACCATGCATTTTCAATCCTAATAATAGGAGGACTTATCTAGTCTTGTATAACCAAAATTCCCACTTAATTTTTAGCAAACCTGAGCAATCCCTTTATTAACTCCTTTGACGGCACGACGTTTGAGAATGTCAAGAGAATACTAATCATTATATGAGAATATTTTCATGCTCATGTCAAAGGAATCCACTAAATAGAGCAATGAAACTCTCCAAACAATTTTGAAGAATATTGTTAGCTACATTTTATCTTTATTTTTACCCCTATAAATGGCACGTTTAGCGTGAGGAAATTATATGTAATTGCATTGTTTTATTGGATTTTACGCTTGTTTTGTTGCTTTGGTGTTTAATTTCATTTCAGAATTTAACCATCAAAACCAAGCACAAACTAGTAAACGCCGAGGGCTCAAAGAGTTGAAACATCATGAACCAAGCCACAAGAACAAGCCAAAAGAAGCCAAAGTAGACCCACTCGACCAGAATTAGCTCGAGCAGTCCAGAAGCATGTACCTGAATTCCTGAAGGTCGCTCGACCGGTCGAGCAAGGTGGCTCGGGTCGAGCGATTTGTAGTCAAACTTCCAGTAGCTTCTGATCATTAGTAGGATGCATTTTAGGGGTACAGGACATCCGCTCGACCAGGTCGAGTGGAGCTAATTTTCACACTTGTCCAGCTGGCTCCGCTTGGGTCGAGCGAGATAGGTGGCAATAGCTTTTGAGATCTTTTTAAATATCATTCGAGGTCCAATCATATTTATTGCTTCTAATTGCTGCTGCTAGGACTGCTTAGCCACCCTACCCTGTCAGAATATTGTTTTGAAAGAGACAATTGAAAAATTGAAACAGGAATTTATTTTTCTTAATATTGAAATAAATCAAAATAAATTGTTAGAATTAAGTAAAGATGTAAACAATATATCTACTCACATGGTTAGAACTGAATTTCAAAAGTTGAAACCAAAATTAGAATCCTATGAAATAGAAAATGAATATTTGAAAAATAAAATAAACTCAAGAGAAAAAGTGAAAATCAATGAAATTCCCAAATGGATTCTAGAAGCTAAAACAAAGAGTGGGTGTTCCTGTACCTAACCATATGGATTAAAAGGGAACAGCACATCAAAGCAAATAAAAATTATGTCGAACGCATATGGATTAAGAAATGTGATTCAAGTATTATCGACAGGGAACCCAAGGATGACTGGGTTCCTGTACCTAACCATTAAGTTGCTTTGCAGGTTCAAGTGAGGGGGAACAACTCATGGTATCTTGACAGTGGGTGTTCCAAGCATATGACGGGTGACAAATCTAAATTTCTCTCACTTGAAGCCTATGATGGGGGAACTGTAACCTTCGGTGATAATATGAAGGGTGAGATAATCGCCAAAGGAAAGGTTGGAAGGTCAAGTTCTCATGCCATTGACAATGTATTCTTAGTCGAGAATTTAAAACACAATCTTTTAAGTATTTCTCAATTTTGTGACAAAGGTAACTCTGTTAAGTTTACTTCTGAACGATGCATAATTTCTAGGAACAACACAGGAGACCCTGTGCTTGAGGGAATCAGAAAACGGAACACTTATGTAGTGGACCTGGACACAGTTCCCAAAACCAGTCTAACGTGTTTAAGTGTCATAGAAGAAGACCCACTACTTTGGCATAAGCGACTAGGTCATGCTAGTTATTCATTGATTAATGTATTAAGATCAAAAGACCTAGTTAGAGGACTACCATTTATAAAATTTCTTAAGGAAGAAAATTGTGATCCTTGTGCCAAAGGAAAACAAGTGAGGTCATCCTTTAAATCAAAGAATTTGGTGACTACCACTAGACCATTAGTATTAATTCATATGGATTTATATGGACCTATGAGAACACAAAGCCGTAGTGGCAAAAGGTATGTGTTTGTTGTTGTTGATGATTATAGTAGATTCACTTGGACATTATTTTTAATAAGCAAAGATGAAACTTTTGATGAGTTTGTTTCTTTTGCTAACAAAATACAAAAATCTACCAATAATCTAATTGTTCACATAAGATCAGACCATGGCAAAGAATTTGAAAATTCAAACTTTATGAATTATTGCAATGAACATGGTATAAATCACAATTTTTCCGCTCCTAGAACACCACAACAAAATGGAGTGGTAGAAAGGAAAAATAGAACCCTAGAAGAAATGGTTAGGACTATGTTGATTGCTAATGGTCTACCTAGAAATTTTTGGGCAGAAGTCGTCAATACTGCATGCTATATTTTGAATCGTGTGTTAATAAGACCAATCACTTCTAAGACACCCTATGAATTGCTCAAAGGTGTCAAACCCAATATTTCCTATTTTCGTGTGTTTGGATGCAAATGTTTTGTTCACATAAATGGAAAATGAAATATAGGTAAATTTGATGAAAGATGTGATGAAGTAGTATTTCTCGGTTATTCATCACATAGCAAAGCTTACAGAGTTTATAATAAGAGAACAATGTGCGTGGAGGAATCCGTTCACATAATCTTTGATGAAGCTAACTTTTCAACAAGTGAACAGGAAATAAACAATATCAAAATAGGTCTTGCAAATCTAGAAGATGATGATGAAGGAATTAAAGTGCAAGATCAAGGAACAGCAGGTAAACAGCCAATACAAGAAGATGCAGGAGAAACTGACCAAGTCCAGGAACTGCCAGCACAACAGGATCAGCAGACTGTTCCCAATCCAGCTGTTCCCGCAGATGACCAAAATGATCCAGCAGCTGAACAAAATGTCAATCAACATGTTGAACAGGAACATGCTACTGTTCCCTCAAGAGAATTTGTGCCCAAACCTTGGAAGTATCAAAGTTATCATCCTCTTGATTTGATTATAAGTGATATGAATAAGGGAACACAAACCAGATCCCAACTGAGAAACTTTTGTGCACATTTTGCGTTCCTATCATCGCTTGAACCCAAAAATCACGAAGAAGCTCTAAAGGATTCCGAATGGATCGTGGCCATGCAAGACGAATTAAATGAATTTGAAAGAAATAAAGTTTGGCACTTGGAACCCAAACCGAAATACAAGAAGGTAATTGGTTTAAAATGGGTATTTCGGAATAAGCTAGATGAACATGGAATAATAGTGAGAAACAAAGCAAGACTCGTGGTCAAAGGGTACAATCAACAAGAAGGTATTGATTACACTGAGACTTTTGCTCCAGTAGCAAGGTTAGAGGCTATTAGAATCTTAATTTCTTTTGCTGCATTCATGAACTTTAAGTTATATCAAATGGATGTGAAATGTGCTTTCTTAAATGGTTTTCTCGATGAAGAAGTTTTTGTTGAACAACCCCCTGGTTTTGAGAACACCTCTTGTCTTGATCATGTCTACAAGCTTGATAAAGCTCTTTATGGCTTGAAACAAGCTCCTAGGCAATGGTATGAAAGACTATCAAAGTTTTTGATTCAAAATAACTTTGTAAGAGGAAAAATCGATAAAACCTTATTCTTTAAGAATAAAGGTTATGATATTTTAGTTGTTCAAATTTATGTAGATGATATTATTTTCGGTGCAACCAATGATTTGTTATGTAAAGAATTTTCCAACCTTATGGGCACAGAATTTGAAATGAGCATGATGGGAGAATTAAATTTCTTTCTTGGTTTGCAAATTAAACAAACGGAAAATGGTATTTTTATTCATCAACAAAAATACATAAAAGAACTTCTTAAGAAGTATGGGCTAAACAACGCTAAAAACAACCATACACCCATGGCTACAAATGTTAGATTAGATGAAGACCTAAAAGGAACTAACATAGATCAAACAATGTATCGAGGCATGATAGGTTCCTTATTATATCTAACTGCAAGTAGACCCGATATTTCATTTAGTGTTGGTTTATGTGCTAGATTTCAGTCCAACCCCAAAGAATCACATCTCACAGCAGTAAAACGGATTTTAAGATCTTTGAAGGGAACAGACGACTTGTCCCTATTTTATCCTAAAAGTGATGTTTATGATTTAAAAGGCTTTAGTGATGCAGATTATGCAGGTGATCTAGTTAATAGAAAAAGCACGTCAGGTATGGTACAATTTCTTGGTTCATGTTTAGTTTCATGGAGTTCCAAGAAACAAAACACGGTTGCATTATCCACAGCCGAAGCTGAATACGTAGCAGCAGCAGCTTGCTGTTCCCAAATGCTTTGGATAAAACAGCAACTAAGAGATTTTGGTATTAAGGTTGAATGTATTCCTATTTATTGTGATAATACCAGTGCCATATGTATATCTAAAGATCTAGTGCATCATTCACGAGCTAAAAATATACATATTAGACATCATTTTCTTAAGGATAACGTGGAACACAAAAACATTGTATTAAAGCATGTCAATACTAATGAACAAGTTGCAAATATTCTGACCAAACCGCTTCCAAGGGAACAATATGAGAAGATGAGATTGGAACTTGGTATGATCAAGCTCCGCTAAAGTTGGTTGCATAAAATTCCCAATGAAGCATCATGAAAAAAGAGGGTCAGGAATCAACCTCAATATTTTGATTGAGAATCAATTATTGCATGGATCAGGTAAACACGTAATAAAGTTTGTACTATGAATATTCTCTTGTTTGCATGTTGTTAATTTGATCAGACCAAAGCAATATGTTCGTTATTTTCTTTATAATATTTCATAATATCATAATTCATTTTTTTAAATTACTTTATTTTGATTTCGTATTTTATTTTGATATCATAAATTATATTATCATATTGTTTGAAAAATGTTTAGCCATTTTAAACTTAAATAAATAAAAATTTTAAGGGAAACGGTTTAATCCAAAATTCAATCCCAACTCCACTCAATCCTTCCATATCAAAAGCCATGATGAATGGCATTGATGAGATGGGACGTGAGGTAACCGTCAGCCATCTTTAAAAAGCCCTACCACGTGAAATCATTCAAACTATCATCTTCCCTTCTCAAAACCGTCTCAAGAAACCGTTCTTCTTCTTCTCTCAACCTTTCAAAATTCAAACATGAAAACACCAAAATCAAGCAAGAAAACTTCTAAATCAGGAAAGAAAGCCTCTACATCCCACCAAAACATCCAACCAAAACCCTTAAAAATTGTTCATCCACCCCCATTACTGAACGCTGCACCATCACCATCCCAAGAAACTACTGAAAATGTTGGAACAAAACGAAAAATATTCTCACCAAAAGGTGAATCATCCTCCAAAGCGGTCAAGCGTTTGAAGCAAGTTGATCCTAACAGTGCTGAAGAGATTGCAAAGGAAATGTCCGTCGGTTTTGGGGTAGATAAGTACTGGTATGACTCTACACACTTTCCTCAACTTCATACTATTTTAAAATTTCAAGAATGGGAGGTTTTGATGACTGAGTTTAGTTGTAATCCCATTTTCCCAAACATTATGCGAGAGTTTATTTCAAACTTTTCCAATGACTGTGGAATGTGTTCTAGTATGGTTAGGAACATAAAATTAGAGTTTAATAGCGCATTGTTGGGGGAATGGTTCAATGTTCCAAATGTTGGGTTTGATACATATTGTGTTGGTGCAAAGATAGTTTTTTCAGGCATAAATGAAAAAACGATTTTTAAGTTTTTAGGGGTTGCACAAAAGAAGGGTAAAATCAGTCACAATATCTTGTCTCCAATGCATAAATTACTTTACAATGTTACACGAAGATTCATTTTGCCCTGAAACTCCAAGAGGAGTGAGGTGAGTCTACGTGATGCAACCTTGATTTATTGGATGGATAATCAAATAAAAATAAATTTTCCATCTTTGATGATATCACATTTATCTGACTGCATTGAGAAAAAGAATGTTGTTGGCTATGGGGGGCTGTTAACATGGATTTTTCGCAAGTTTGGGGTACCATTGGATGGGCTGGAGTTCCCAATGGGTCCCAATATGAAAATTGGTGCAAGATGTCTGAAGAATTTGCATCTCAAACTAAATGATGAAGGGGTGTTAGTAAATGAATCAGCAGAAATAATTGATGTAGGTTCTGATGAGGAGGAAATGGAGGAAGAAGAAGGAGAAATTGAAAAAGAAGTAAAAATAAAGAAGGAAAAAGGGGAAGAAACAGAAAAAGAAGAAAAAAAAGAAAAAGAAAATGAAGATGAAAAGGAAAATGAAAAAGAAAAGGAAGAGGAAGTAGAGGAGGAAGAACAAGGGCCTGTTCCCACTGAAGAAGGAAAAGAAGGGGAACAGGAAGAGGGGCCAAGAAAAGAGGGGGAACAAGGAGAGGAAGAAGCTTTAGGAGAAGAAGTGCCTCATGATCTCTGTCATGATTCCAGTGATGAAGATGTTGTGATTGCATTAAGGAGGAAGGGTAAAGCAATTCAAAGGAAGAGTAAGAGGCTTGCTTCAAAACAAAAGGCTGCATTGGTTGATGATATCACTTCTGAAACCATTCCTGAGCCTACTTCAAATGAACCTCTCTCTCCCAAGCCAACCACTCCACCACCAAATCACTCTCCATCACCACCTCCATCACCTATTCACTTTACACCACCACCATTTCCATCATCTCCTGGTATTGGTTGTGCTGATCCTATCTCTACAGCTTCCTCACATTCTGTTCTCTCCAAGCTCATTGACCTACAGTCTCAATTCAGTGCTTTTCACGATTAAGTTCGTGTCTCACTCGCTTCAATTGTTGATCAACTTACCATGATGGAGAATCGTCTTGGTGCAAAGTTGGATATAGTAGAAGTGCAGACCGAATATGTGGATGAAGAAGAGACTGCCCCTTGAACCCTCTCCCTATATTTTTTTTAAGATTTGAATGGCTGTTGCATTTCACAAACAATTTCACTTTTTACTTTGTACCATCTGGGGTACATTGTTGTCGTTACGTTGAACATTTGCTACTTTTCTTTGCTTTTATTAATGGTCTGTGACAACTAACTATATGCAGGTTTGATTATTGTTCATGGCACTTACTTTTATTATTGTTTCTTGCTTTCATCACTGACAATTCTATATGTTTTGTGTCGAGGATTGATATTCCTTATCTTATTTTTGATTGATGACAAAAGGGGGAAGAGAATGCACAAACTTAAGAGGAGCTGTGTGAATTGACAGTTACATATCTCAATTGATTCATATTGATTCAATTATGGAAGATAATGTGTTGTGTGCTAATTATCATGCTGCTAATTATGTTTATGCTAATGTGTTGTTTTTAACATTATGGTTATTTTGGTTAATTGTTTGTTTTTGTTTAACTGTTTTAAAGTTGTTTTGAGAATACTTTATGTTTTAGGTTATTTTCATTTTTGTTTCAGTTTAATTATTTAAATAATTTGAGTAAATTGGTATATGCGTGCTTAGTAAACTATACTGTAACGAGTTAATTTACTAAGTTAGTTAGAGTTACTTTAATCTCTAGTATACTCTAAGAATTTTGTTTTACTCTTGTTTACTTAAGTTTGTTTATAAAGTTTGTCATCATCAAAAAGGGGGAATTTGTTGGCCTCTTAGGTTTTGATGATGACTTCACTTCTAAATAAACAAACATACTTTAGAGATTGTTTTGTAGGTATATATCCGATTGTGTTAATCGTTGATGAAGTCTATGACTTTGTTCGTGGAAGCTGTATGTGTCTTAAATATCCAAGAAGTTGGACAATTGCATTAGAAGTCAGTTTACTGTTCCTAAAGATAAAGTCCTGACGAAAATTGTAGATGGAGACAGTACGCTGTTCCCCACGATACAGGTCTGAAGAAGACATTGACTGGAAGTTACGAAAATTACGTTTTCTGTTTTTAGTTAATGTAAAAGGTTAAAAGTTTAATTAGTTGCTTAATTAAGTTAATTTATTAATTGGCAAAAAGTTTTTGAAGAGACTTATTCCTCACTGAATTAGTCTCCTATAAAATCGGACACCCAAGAGCTTTATTCTCTACTTTGAACAAGTCTCCTATAATTTAGGATCTTCCTAGTGACTCATGTACTATTAACCGTACAAGAGAACCGCAGTCATTTTCCACTTCTCCTCTCAATAACTTCCCAATTTTCTTTGGGAGCAAGTAAGTAAATGGAAGTCATGGGGTGAGTGCACTACATGGAAATCGTGGGGTGAGTGCACTGATGGCTGTTCCCTTTATAAACGAGGGAAGCTACGCTTAAGCGAAGTATCCATCTAAGAGTTTCCTTAAGATGAGATCAAAATAAGAAAAATATTTTGTTCATGAATTTTCCAATTAATTCATTATATTTTTCTTGAGCAACTACTTAATTTTAATCTTCTTAAGAATTGGCCTTGTAAGGGTAATTGAGTGTTTATGTTGTAATTAGACTTAAGGGAAGTCTAAGGGAATAGAGAAGCGTGAGAAGAGAAAGAGAAGGAGAAAAGAAGAGAAGAGAAATAGGCCTAGAGTAGAGAAGCTTCAAGTGAAGCATATTTGTTTTATGTAATTGTAATTGATTGCCTAAAACATAGTGAGAATTTTGAAATCTCCGGGGGTCGTGGTTTTTCCTTCTTATTAGGCCAAGAAGGTTTCCACGTAAAATCTTTGTCTCCTTTTATTATTTTTCTTTTCGTATTTGAGTTTAAGTTTTGTTCTTTACTTGATACAATTCCGCAAAAATTAGAGGCAAAAATCTTAAACCTAAATACACAACAATTCACCCTCCCTCTTGTTGCATTCGATCATCTATTAGCATTTCTACAAAGTGTCATTCCTCTAGTATTAGTCCACAAACACCAATTGGATCACCACGTATGCTAGTACGGAATAAGAAATACTAATACTCGTATTACTTTTAAGGTGGAGAAAGGTCGAGAGAAATAGCACACAAGCTTATGAAAATGAAATGCAAAGTGCATCAATTTATACACAAATGCAACACCTCTTCACATACCGATTTGATGGTTACATATAACATTTATACGTAATTATCAAAATGAATTAATTTTGTGTTTTAATTCCCAATTAAAACATATCATCAATTCATACTAATAACTCCTACACTAAATAGTCTAAATAGCATCTTATGCAATTGGTACTGTTTTATCCAATCGGTAACTTATATGTGTGACCTCATAGGACCCGATTATAATAGTAGTAAACTAATCTAATTAATATACAGATCTAAGTTGGCTTCTAACAAAACACTATGACCACCTAATATAATCGAATGTATTAATATCTATATTATATCCTATTTATATTTTAGTAGTTGCACTTGATATTAGGACACTTATTTCCTTCAGTCTCCACCTGTCCTAGAACAAGTGTGTAACCTTAATTTCCTTAAGTCACTTAATGTCAAAATTTGGTAGCACCATGACGACTCACGTCACTTATACTAATGTTCAAATTTATTTCTTGAAATCTGAGTATGAACTATCGAAACAAATGATTAACTCTTTAATCCATTTGAGCACGACCATGCATTTTCGACCATGCATTTTCAATCCTAATAATAGGAGGACTTATCTAGTCTTGTATAACCAAAATTCCCACTTAATTTTTAGCAAACCTGAGCAATCCCTTTATTAACTCCTTTGACGGCACGACGTTTGAGAATGTCAAGAGAATACTAATCATTATATGAGAATATTTTCATGCTCATGTCAAAGGAATCCACTAAATAGAGCAATGAAACTCTCCAAACAATTTTGAAGAATATTGTTAGCTACATTTTATCTTTATTTTTACCCCTATAAATGGCACGTTTAGCGTGAGGAAATTATATGTAATTGCATTGTTTTATTGGATTTTACGCTTGTTTTGTTGCTTTGGTGTTTAATTTCATTTCAGAATTTAACCATCAAAACCAAGCACAAACTAGTAAACGCCGAGGGCTCAAAGAGTTGAAACATCATGAACCAAGCCACAAGAACAAGCCAAAAGAAGCCAAAGTAGACCCACTCGACCAGAATTAGCTCGAGCAGTCCAGAAGCATGTACCTGAATTCCTGAAGGTCGCTCGACCGGTCGAGCAAGGTGGCTCGGGTCGAGCGATTTGTAGTCAAACTTCCAGTAGCTTCTGATCATTAGTAGGATGCATTTTAGGGGTACAGGACATCCGCTCGACCAGGTCGAGTGGAGCTAATTTTCACACTTGTCCAGCTGGCTCCGCTTGGGTCGAGCGAGATAGGTGGCAATAGCTTTTGCGATCTTTTTAAATATCATTCGAGGTCCAATCATATTTATTGCTTCTAATTGCTGCTGCTAGGACTGCTTAGCCACCCTACCCTGT
Source organism: Amaranthus tricolor (assembly GCF_026212465.1). Taxonomy (NCBI): domain Eukaryota; kingdom Viridiplantae; phylum Streptophyta; class Magnoliopsida; order Caryophyllales; family Amaranthaceae; genus Amaranthus; species Amaranthus tricolor. The sequence continues at coordinate 17,072,792 of NC_080059.1, read as the reverse complement.
CAATTAGGGGTGGCACCTCCCTCCTACTACCTAGGGGTGGTAGAGCAATCGTTAAACCACCCCCCCCCCCCCCCCCCCCCCCCCCCCCCCCCCTCACTTGTTTTGAAGGCTATAAATAGAGAAGAGGAAGATAGAGCTGGGCATCTCAGAATTCACCCTTCATTTTTAGTAACTCTTTTGGATTCTTCATAGCTTAGCTTTCTTTTCAATTAAGAATTATTGTTTAGCATAATTTCTCTTTCAATTAAATTAAGCACCTTCATTTCCAATTATAATCTTAATTTCAAGTCTCTTTTGTAACATTTTGCAATTTGGATTCTTTAACCATTGATGTATTATTATTGAAGCTTTTGGAAGGTATTACTTTGAATCATCAACAATCATCTTATTCATCCTTAGATTGAACTCAAAAGAGTGAATTGTAACCTTTGCTTATATTATTTCCAATTCATGTCACTTAGTTATTTTTGATTAATTGCTTTTAGTTTCATATATTCATGCTTGTGGTTCTTCAACTTATATTGCATTGAACTTTTTAGAATACTCTAGTTTAATTCATTCATCTATGGTTCTTGGCTTGTTTGCAATTTACAATCTCAATCTTGTGGTTCTTCAACTTATATTGCATTCAACTTTTTAGAATACTCTAGTTTAATTCATTCATCTATGGTTCTTGGCTTGTTTGCAATTTACAATCTCAATATAAGTATGAGTGAGTAGTTTATTTTGGCTTAGGCTAGGCATTATCACCATGTATGTAGTCTAAATTGCTTTCTTACCTTTGGTTTGGTTGTGTTATTTTTGGTTTAAGATGGATTTTGCTATCATGTTGTAGTGTCGTTGAAATGAGGGCGAGAGTCGATTTTCAACGATAATTTATGTTTAAAAATTAAGTCAGCTCCATGAGAATAGGTAGATGCTTTGATTAGAATTGTTGAATGTGTACTTCACATCTTAAATTGTGCTTAGCTCCTTGAGAATAGGTAGTTGAGTATGTTTAAGGAAGCCTTTTGTTGCTCGAGAGAGAACATTAGTATTTACGATACGTTCTTCCCCATAACAAGACATCCATGACCTTAGGTTAAAGTTTAGTAAACACTACTTTGGTGAGAAAGCCTAGCCTATGCCTCTTTAGCTTATTGATCATTTTATCCTTACTTTATTTCATTGCATTTTTATTTATTTTTATGCTTCATTTTCATTAAGTATTTTTAATTGCTTGCTTTAATTATTTCTACCACCAAACACCATATTATACGCTTTCGAACATACTAATCGATCGAGAAACTATTGTCTTAACGCCCACTCTCTGTGGATTCCACCCATACTTTCCGTCGTACTAAGCTACGTCGTGCACTTGTGGTATTACTATTAAAGGACGTAAAGTCCCGATAAAATATCAAGTATGTCTGTCCAATATGTATCACTATACATATCCATGTAAAATGACTAGACATCTATATGTCTCTGTAGCCCATGAAAGTGCGCAATCAATCAACTTACAAACTAGTCTTTTAGAAAATCATTTATGTCCAACTTAATGATTTGGACTAGGGACAAATAGTATTTTGAAATACTTCAGTTCATTTATATGGTTTAATTCATCAAAATCATGTATTTGATAAACCTATTGATATTATTAAATACTTTGGACATTTTACTTAACATCAAACCATAATTAAATAAGAACCTTCATATTTATTGATAAACATAAACAAACATAACCAAATGTCTTTACATTTGTGACTAATTTGAGGAAAATAGTACACAATTAAAACCACTCTCCCATATGTTTTAGCCCTAAAGCCCTAGTATGACTCTCATGCTTGGGTTGAGGTAAAAGTTTAGTTAACGGATCAGCAATATTGTCATCCGTACGAATTTCACAAATAATCACATCTTTTCGATGAACAATCTCACAAATGATATGAAACTTCCTGAGAACGTGTTTGGATTTTGAATGTAATCTTGGTTCCTTGCTTTGAGCAATGGAACTTTGACTATCACAATGCAAGACAATCTCATTTTCTACACTAGGTACTACTTCTAAATCTGAAATGAATTTCTTCATCCATGTTGCCTCCTTTGCTGCATCACTTGTAGCCATATATTCAGCATCTACCGTAGAATCAGCTATTGTGCTTTGCTTTGAACTTTTCCAGCTCACAGCCCCTGCATTCAAATAAAGATGAAACTAAATTGAGATCAAAAGTCATCTTCGTCTTCTTGGAAACTCGCATCAATGTAACCTTAAACCCTTAGTATACTTTCTCCTCCACAGACTACGAATGGATCCTTAGTTCTTCTCAAGTACTTTAGGATATTCTTAGCTGCATTCCAGTGTGCATCACCTGGATTTGATTGGTATCTACTACACATACTCAAAGCATATGAAACATCCTACTGAGTACAAACCATGGCATACATAATAAACCCTATTGTTGAAGTATAAGGTACACTACTCATTCACTTAATCTCATCATTATATGAAGGACATTGGGTCTTGCTTAGCGATAAACCATGTTGCATGGGGAGAAAACCACTTTTGGAGTTTTCCATCTTGAACTTTGTAAGAACCTTATCAATATAAGCTCTTTGACTAAGTCCAATCAATCATTTAGACCTATCTCTATAGATCTTGATCCCCAAAATGTACTTAGCTTCTCCAAGGTCTTTCATAGAAAAACAATTCTTTAGCCATTCTTTGACTGATTCAAGCATGGGAATATTATTTCCTATGAGTAATATGTCATGAACATATAAAACCAAGAAGACAATACTACTCCCACTAAACTTCTTGTAAACACAAGGTTCATCTTCATTTTGAGAAAACCAAACATTTTGATTGCCTCATAAAAATGAAGATTCCAACTCCGATATGCTTGCTTCAATTCATAAATGAATTTTTTAAGCTTGCATACTTTCTTAGGATTTTCTAAATCATGAAAACCTTCTGGTTGTGTTACATACACATCCTCTTCCAAGAAACCATTCAAGAAAGCAGTTTTCACATCCATTTGTCAAATCTCATAATCATAAAAGGCGGCAATCGATAAGAGTATCCGAATGGATTTAAGCATTGCTACTAGTGAAAAAGTTTCATCATAGTCAATACCATGAACTTGTTTGTAATCCTTTGTCACTCACCTTGCTTTAAAAACACTAATGTTTCCATCTTTGTTTGTTTTCAATTTGAAAATCCATTTGTACCCAATAGGTTTTACCTCATTAGGCAAATCAACCAAGTCTCATACTTGATTTTCAGACATAGATTTCATTTCAGAATTCATGGCTTCAAGCCACTTATCCGAGTTTTGACTTGTCAAGGCATCTTTGTAGCTAGTAGGTTCTTCATGTTCTAAAATTACAATTTCAGAACTTTTAATCAACAAGAAATCCACATACTTCTTAGATGAAATTCTTGGTCTACTAGACCTACGGGGGCAGCAACAGGAAAAATATTCTTCTCAATAATTTGAGAATTTTCGCACGAACTAGGTTTAAGTGGAGCAGTAGGAGGAAGTGTTGGAATCACTTCTTCCAGCACAGAGTCATGCATAAGAAGCGTATAATGTATTTGATGCATTTTCTTAACCATGGGCAATGACATAAGTACCTCTGCTTCTAACGTAGAGTGATCCACATCCATTTGTTACACATCTCAAATTTCTTCGAGAAATATATTACTCCCACTTACCTTCTTGGAAATGAAATCTTTTTACAAGAAAGTACCATCCTTAGCAACAAATATTTTGTTCTTATGGCTATAGAAGTAATAGCTCCGTGTTTCTATAGAATAGCCTATGAAGAAACATTTATTTGCTTTGGGAGCATGTTTGTCTGTTAGTAAATGTTTTACATAAGCTTCGTAACCCCAAACACGTAGAAAAGAAAGACTAGGAACTTTTCCTCTTCATAACTCATATGGAGTCTTATCTACAACCTTGGACGGAGTCCTGTTTAGTGTAAAACTAGCAGCTTTGAGAGCATATTCCTAGAAGGATACTGATAGGTCAGCAAGACTCATCATAGATCGTACCATATTTAATAGTGTTCGATTTCTCCTCTCAGAAACACCATTCAACTGCGGTGTTTCAAGCACAGTTCATTGCGAGAGAATCCCACAACTTTTCAAATGATCAATAAAATCTTGGCTCAAATATTCACCACCACGATCTGATCGTAATGCTTTTATTTTCTTACCAAGTTGGTTTTCAGCTTCTCTTTGGAGCTCTTTGAACATTTCAAATGATTCCAACTTATGTTTCATTAGGTAAATATAACCATATCTGCTTAAACCATCAGTGAAGGTTATGAAGTAATTATAACCACCTCTAGCTTCTGTACTCATAGGTCCACATACATCTGTATGTATTAGGCCTAAGAGTTCACTTGCTCTTTCACCTTTTCCAGTAAAGGGTGATCTTGTTATTTTTCCCATCAAACAAGATTCACATACATCAAATGATTCATAATCAAAAGATGGTAGAAATCAAAAGATGGTAGAAGTCCATCTTTATGTAACTTCTGAATGCGATTTGAGTTGATGTGGCCTAAACAAAAATGCCATAAATAGGTTTGATTATTATCATTTGTCCGACGTTTCTTGCTTTCTATATTAAGGACATTATTTTCTTTATTAAGTAAATATAATCCGTTAGAACTAGTAGCACTGGTATAAAACATATCATTCAAATAAATAGAGAAACGACCATTCTTTATTGTAAATGAATATCCTTCCGTATCCAACTCATTAATAGAAATGATGTTTTTATTAATACTTGGAACATGATAACATTCATTTATTAAGCGCAATTCTACCTCTCCTTTTGCCAATTTCCTACTCCTTGTTAATCCCTGCACATTTGTACAAATGTGAGAACTACAACCTGTATCAAATTTCCATGAAGTAGTACTTGCATAATTAATTTCTATAACATAGATACCTAAACTAGAAGCACCAGCCTTCTTATTATTCAAGTACTTGGGCCAATTCCTCTTCCAATGACCGATCTTATCACAATAGAAGCATTTGCTATTCGCAACCACCTTTGGCTTTGAAACAGACTTTGGCTTATCAAAAGCTTTGGAAATAACTACTTGTTTGCCCTTTTGTTGCGTCTTCTTGCCAGCCCCAGCCTTCTTAAACCCTTTTCCCTTTGAACCATGAGAACTTCCTTCTTAGGTTTAACTTGGATATTTTGCTCAGCAGTAATGAGCATCCCATGTAACTTAGCAAGACTTTTCTTAACTTCATTCATGTGAAAGTTCAACCTAAAATTCTTGAACCGACCATGTAGAGAGTGCAGTATGATGTCAGTAGCCAATTCTTGACTATAAAGAGAGCCTAGTCTTTCCACGTTTTCAAAATGACCAATCATCTTGAAGACATGTTCTCCCACTAGCTTCTTCGCCTCTAACTCACACTCAAGAATAGCCTTGTGAGTCTCATACCTCTCAACTCTAGTTTGCAATCGAAACATGGTTTTCAATTGCTGGATGATATTGTAAGCATTCATTTTCTCAAACCTCTTTTGTAGGGTTGAGTCCACGAAAGCTAACATAAGACAAGTAACAATTACCGATCTGTCAGAGATAGCCTTATGAGTTGCTTTCTCCTCATCCATAGAATTAGCAGTTAGGGTTGGGATAGGGGTTTCGAGTACATCCTCTCTTCCTTCGAACCTTTGAACAATTCTTAAGTTCCTTTCCCAATCAAAGAAATTTTTCCCGTTCAATTTATCCTTCTCAAGGATTGAACGAAAATTGATAAGTGAAGTGTTGTTGTTGTTACTAGACATGATATCTACAATATAAAGGCATGCAAAATTCAATGTTTATCAAAATATAACTTTAATTTATTCTAAACAATTATAAAATTAATAAAAGCCATAAAACACTTCATTAATTTTTAAATTGTCCCTTATGCATTAAGTGATTACAAGATCCTATTTAAAATTATCGTAAGCGGACTTGAGCACTACTCTTAATATTATTTTATCAAGGTAAGTAAACTCTTTTACTAATTACAACTTTTGTAATTCTTGGTTGATAGGTGATAACACTTTATCTACATCATATCCTTTGCTTCAAAACCCAAAACCTTTTGATGATTTTGTTGAGCATAACCAAATAAACATGCAAATTTCCCAAATTTACTCTATGTCTTACTAAATCAATTAGCAACACCATGCTTGAGCAGAACCTATCACTAATGATAAAGGCTTCTATAGATGTTTAAGTTTGGAAAACATAACTAAATATTATTTAGGGACCTATATTCTATGTTGATTTATTTAAAAATGAACACGTAAATAAATAAACAACATAAACATATAACAAAACATGTTAAAAGCAAATAATAAAATGCTCATGATAAATGTGATTCTAGTATGGCCCCTAAAAAAAAATAAAGACTATTCTTTTAGTCTTTGTCCTTGAGGCATCATGAATCTCCATTCTTGATCATCTTGGACCTTGTCTTTTTGAATATTACAAGCAATTTTAAAATTTCAATTTAAATAATAAATTACAAAATTACAAATAATACACTTGTCGTATTCAAATTACAACCAAAATAACCGATAAATAGATCGTCAACCTTTATGCTAATAATTGGGCCATACTAGTCATCGCAAGATATAATATCAAATGTTATAAAACAAACAATTTATAATAATATCACCATATTAAAATTAAAAACACATGCTTTTATCAAATTAAAACATGAACAACATAATAGTACTAATCATGTTAATAAGATTAAGCAATAACTTAAAAAGTGCAATTAATAAAATTAAAAGCATCAGCCACTAATTTAAATTTGTCACATTAATAAAATAAAATTTAAGAATCTTATTTAATTGGTCGAAATTCCAAATTAATGACCAAATTAAAACAGAAACTTTAAACCTCAAAAATTATTTTATTCAATTACTAATTAAAAGTGGGAATTAATTCAAAATTAATTGATTTATAATTGTATTGGAATAATTATGAAAAAAATTTTAAAAAAATAAAAAACGATCCGCCTCTTCCCCTTTTCCAAACAGCAAACAAGTCAACAATAACCACCTCTTGGCTGGTCACTGCGGCCATGAACTACCCTAAAGTGGACCATAGTAATTGCCAAACACCCCAACATCACGAACCACCGTGAAACAGCCATATATGTCGGTCATAATGGGGCGTTTTTTCGGTATTTGTAGGTGATTTTGTGATAGAAATTGGACCATCAAAAGATCAAATTATGTTCCAAAATCACAGGCAAAGTATATAACTATCATATAATTGTAGTTTAGAAATGATTAATTATGAAATTTTACAAAATTCACGAATTCAATCAAATTGGGGGAAAAACTGGTTTGAAAAACGAAAATGAAATTGCATTTTTGGGTTCAAATTACTCAATTAAACAACAATTTAATTGTTGGGTAATGCAATTCAACCAATAAAAACAAAATTCGAACGATAATTATACCAAAATCAAACTTTTAAATATTGAAATTGAATTTGGGTAAAACACCAAATGACGTGAAGAATGTAAGAATCGGATGGGGTCACTATGACACCCACAAAGTCACACAAACAAGACAACAAACTAATAATCCAAACAAATCAACCCAAATTATCACTAAACCAAATAACCAAAATAAAATCAGCAATATATTGGTACCAAAACAGCAACAAAGCAGTACCAAATCACCAAGATAACAAGTGCAAACAATCAAAATCAACACACACAAGTTATACGTGGAAAACCCCTTCGATGTGAAGGATAAAAACCACGGGACCTCTTGAGGAGTCCACCCTAACTTCTCTTATTTATAAACTGAGGGAAAAAGAACCTCAAAACAGTACACAAAGGTTCACACACCCACCAACAACAACCAAGAACAATATGAGATGAATTAGAGAGCAAAAGGAGTAGAAATCACAAAAAATACAGTATTCTGTCCAAAGACGATTCTGACCAAACCAAAGTTCAAAAGACGATCTCCACCGTCCAAAATGAAGCCCTTGATGTCGAGAACAAGCTGTCAAAATTTGGGGACGATCCAACGGTGCAATTTCTGGCAAACGGCAGTTTTCTGATGGCTGCCCTCAAAGCTACGAGAACCCTCTTCTCTCTTTTTCCTCTCCTTTTGTGTGTTCTAATTTTTTTTTGTGTGTATGTGAATGCTTCAATAATGCTGCCCTAACTCAGCAAAAAACCCTCATAAAAAAACTTCCCTTGGAAGCCACAAATATTCATGCCAAAATATGGACCCAAAAAAGACTTAACAAGTCCAACACAAGAGCCCATAAAAAACATGACCCTTAAAGCAATATTTGGGTATTACACATTGGGCTGGACCCATAACAATCTCCCCCTCCAGCTCAACACGGGGAAGACCAACATGCTTTAATAATCACTTGAAGCTCATTCCCACAAGCTTGCTACAAACATCAAGCTTGCTCCCGAGAACCACTTTTGTAAGCATATCTGCACCATTCTTATCAGTGTGGACTTTCTTCAGCTTCAAATGCCTTTCTTCAATCACATCTCGTAACCAATGATATCTAACATCAATATGCTTGGTCCGAGCATGGTACATAGCATTCTTGCTCAAATCCATAGCACTTTGACTATCACAAAGTACCACATACTCACCTTGCTCCAAACCCAACTCTCGAAGAAACCTTTTAGCCATAGCATCTCTTTGCCTGCTTCCACAGCTGCAATGTACTCTGCCTCAGTTGTTGACAATGCTACACATTTTTGTAGCTTGGATTGCCATGAGATGGCTCCCCCTGAAAATGTAAACACATAACCTGAGGTAGACTTTCTGTTATCAAGATCACCTGCCATGTCAGCATCTGTATATCCTTCAAGTAAAGGTTTGCCACTTCCATAACACAAACTCAACTTGGAAGTGCCTCGCAAGTATCTGAAGATCCACTTCACTGCTTCCCAATGAGCCTTACCGGATTGGATAAGTATCTTCTCACTAAACCAACAGAATGTGCAATATCTGGCCTAGTACACACCATAGCATACATCAAGAACCAACAGCAGAAGAGTAAGGAATAGATGACATACTTTCTTTCTCCTTCTCTGTTGTAGGACAAGCTTTCTTGCTTAGTTTGAAATGTGTTGCAAGTGGTGTACTAACAGGCTTGGCATGCTTCATATTGAACCTTTCAAGCACCCGTTCAATATACTTCTCTTGTGAAAGCCACAACTTTCCAGCCTTCCTGTCACGAGCAATCTCCATGCCTAAGATTTGCTTTGCAAGACCCAAGTCTTTCATGTCAAATGACTTGGACAAGTCTTTCTTCAAATTTTGAATCATGCATGCATCTTTTCCAACTATCAGCATATCATCTATATATAAAAGAAGGATGATGAAGTTACCTCCAGGGAATTTTCTGAAAAACACACAAAGATCTGCCATAGTTCGTTTATAACCATTGCTTGTCATAAAAGAATCAAAGTTCTTGTACCATTGCCTTGGTGCCTGTTTAAGCCCATAAAGACTCTTCTTCAGTTTGCAAACAAATTTTTCTTTCCCTTTCTCTTCAAATCCTTCATGTTGCTCCATGTAGATTTCTTCATGCAAGTCACCATGTAAAAAAGCAGTTTTAACATCAAGCTGCTCCAACTCAAGATCAAGACTTGCAGCTAATCCCAGAACAGTTCTGATAGAAGTCATTTTGACAACAGGAGAGAAGATCTAATTAAAGTCAATGCCCTTTTTCTGATTGCATCCCTTGACCACCAATTTAGCTTTACGCTTCACTATCTTCTCACCATCTTTCTTGTTCTTGAAAACCCATCTGTTTTTCAAGACTTTCTTGCCCTTGGGAGGCTCCACTAGCTCATAAGTTTCATTCTTCTGTGAAGATTCCATTTCTTCCTTCATTGCATCGAGCCACAGATCTTTCTCTTCAAGAGACAACACTTCTTGATAGTTTTCTGGCTATCCATCTTCTGTGAGTAGAATGAACTCTGAGCCTGGATACCTAGTTAAGGCTTATGCTCTCTGGTTGCCTTTGAACTTGTGTATCCTCAACTTGAGGGGTAGGATGCTCCCCTGCTCATGAACCTCTACATCATGTACTTCTTCCTCATCTGATGAATGCTCCTCAAGATCAACACCATCATCCTCATCATGAACTGGTACATCACCATCAGGTTGTACCTCACCAACATCATCATGAATCTCCTCAACATTCTCATCAGCTGGCTGGTTAACAGGAGGTGTAGGAGAAGAAACATCATTAGTAGTATCAAAATACAACTCTGAAGTAGAAGTATACCTTGTACTCAGAAGATCTGCACCCTTCTCGTGCTCAAAGAATATTACATCTCTGCTTCTCACAACCTTCTTCTTTTCAGGATCATATAGTCTGAAACCATACTCTTCATCAGCATAGCCAACAAAAACACATGGGTTAGTCTTGGAATCTAGCTTCGATCTCTGATCTTTCAGCACATGCATGAATGCCTTGCATCCAAAGACTCTCAAGTGTGAATATGAAGGAGCACACCCTTTCCATGCTCTCATAGGAATGTCAAGATCAAGAGGAATTGATGGAGAACGGTTGATCAAATACACGGCACACTGAACTGCTTCAGCCCAGAATGTCTTAGGAAGATCAGACATTCTAAGCATACATCTCACTTTCTCCACAATGGTTCTGTTCATCCTTTCTGCAACTCCATTGTGTTGAGGTGTACCGGGCACTGTCTTCTCATGTCTAATGCCATGCTGGGAGCAATAATACTTGAACTCTTTTGAAGTATACTCACCACCATTGTCAGTTCGAAGACACTTCAGCTTTCTTTCTGTCTCCCTTTCTACCATGGCATTAAATTTCTGGAAGACCTCGAACACTTGGCTTTTTGTCTTCAACATATACACCCAAGTTCTTCGAGTAGCATCATCAATGAAAGTGACAAAATATCTATTGCCACCAAGAGATTCAACTTCGATGGGACCACAAACATCGGAGTGCACTAACTCCAACTTGACTTGCTTTCTAGTAGACTTCCGAGAAAAGGAAGCTCTACGCTGCTTTCCTGCCAAACAATGATCACAAGGGTCAAAAGAGACAGTTTTATCAACAGGAATTAATGTTTTACCTGCTAAAAGTTTCAAGCCCTTATCACTCATGTGTCCCAATCTTCGATGCCACAGATTAGGAGAGTTCTTTTCTTCAACTACATTCAACTCACCAAAACATACACTCAAGTATGTCTTATACAAGGAGCAACACAACTCGCCTCGAGCGACTGTCATCAGACCCTTAGACAACTTCCACTTACCATTACCAAAAGTATGTCGGAAGCCTTCTTGAACAAGGACATTTGCAGACAAAAGATTAAGGCGTAGATCAGGAATATGGCGCACGTTCTTTAATGTAAGCATGCACCCAACACTTGTCTTCACACGAACATCACCTAACCCAACAATGCTTGCTGAGCTCTGATTTCCCATCTTCACACTACCAAAGTCACCAGCTTTGTAGTTCATGAAGTACTCTCTCTTGGGAACACAATGGTATAAAGCCCCTGTATCTACAAGCCACTCAGTGTCTGAACTATCAACATGATGACACTCACTAGTTGCACAAATCAAAGTGACCTCATCATCACTTTTAGAAGTTGTTGCTGCATTATTCTTATCATCCCCCTCTTTCTGTGAATCATTTTTTTTTCTCTGTTCTTTCTTCAGATGAAAACAATACTTCTTGATATGACCAGGCTTCTTGCAGTAGTGGCAAGTAATCCTTCCATCATTGGACTTGGATCTTTCCTTTGAGTTATCACGGCCTTTTGGACCCCTACTCTTGCCTCTTCCTCTATTCTCAACAACAAGAGCATGTGAATTGTCAACTCCCATCTCCTTTCTTCTAATTTCTTCATTGAACATGCTATCTTTGATCACATCCAAAGATAACACACCATCGGGAGCAGAGTTACTAATAGTCACAACCAAGGTCTCCCAACTATCTGGCAAAGAACTCAACAAGAACAAAGCCTGCAACTCATCATCAAGAACAACCTTCATAGTAGTCAACTTGTTAATAATATCTTGAAAGTCACTAAGATGCTCAGAAACAGACTTTTCACCTTTCAATTTCAAATTAACAAGTCTTTTGATCAACAAAGCTTTATTATGAGCAGTCTTCCACTCATACAAACCTTCCAACTTCTTCCACAAATCATATGGGTCGCACTCTCGTGACACAGGATTGAATATGCTAATATCAACCCATTGTCTAATCGTCCCTAAAGTCTTTCTTTTCAACTTTACCCAATCTTTTTTATCCATTTTATCTGGTTTAGATGGTTTGATAACACTACCATCCGAATTGGTGATAGTTTCAAGTGGGTTATACAAGTCCTTGCAAAACAACATGTCTTCCATCATAGGTCTCCAAATAGAATAATTTGTTGATGTCAATTTAACCATCAAACTACTACTACTCGACTCCATACTGTGACAAAATATAATCCGGCTCTGATACCAAGTTGTAAGGATCGGATGGGGTCACTATGACACCCACAAAGTCACACAAACAAGACAACAAACTAATAATCCAAACAAATCAACCCAAATTATCACACAACGAAAGAATCAAAATAAAATCAGCAATATATTAGTACCAAAACAGCAACAAAGCAGTACCAAATGACCAAGATAACAAGTGCAAACAATCAAAATCAACACACACAAGTTATACGTGGAAAGCCCCTTCGATGTGAAGGATAAAAACCACGGGACCTCTTGAGGAGTCCACCCTAACTTCTCTTATTGATAAATTGAGGGAAAAAGAACCTCAAAACAGTACACAAAGGTTCACACACCCACCAACAACAACCAAGAACAATATGAGATGAATTAGAGAGCAAAAGGAGTAGAAATCACAAAAAATACAGTATTCTGTCCAAAGACGATTCTGACCAAACCAAAGTTCAAAAGACGATCTCCACCGTCCAAAATGAAGCCCTTGATGTCGGGAACAAGCTGTCAAAATTTGGGAACAAGCCCTCATAAAAAAACTTCCCTTGGAAGCCACAAATATTCATGCCAAAATATGGACCCAAAAAAGACTTAACAAGTCCAACACAAGAGCCAATAAAAAACATGACCCTAAAAGCAATATTTGGGTATTATACATTGGGCTGGACCCATAACATTGAAATTGAAGAAAGCAACTGTGTTTCAAATTTCCTTTTTTTTTCTTTTTTGGTTTTTTTTTTTTCATTATTTTCTTGAATTATTTTAAGTGTCCAATACATTAAAGTAACTCAATTCATTATTTTTATTAAAAGATAAAATAATGAGTACTTATAATAACTAAAATCCAATTTTAATTATATACAATTTCAATTCAAACTAATTAAAATCCAATTTTAATTCTGCAGTTATAATCCACATTTTAACCCTCCTAATTAAATCAAAATTATAAAAAAAACACATATTTTCATATTAAAATATGCAATAGGCTAACTGATACCACTATAGGAATTTAAATGTGTTAACAGGAATTTCAAAAAACATATTTCTTTACATCTGAAACAGGATCTCATTCATATATTAATAGATAAAAAATATGTGTAAGAATCATACCCTCGAAGCGTGAATTCCACATAGTATGACTGGGTATGTAATGTCACTAAATGAGATTAGAACGTCAAGTGTCATTCCTCTTGTATTGGTCCACAAGCACCAATTGGATCACCACGTATGCTAGTACAGAATAAAAAATACTAATACTCTTATTACTTTTAAGGTGGAGAAAGGTAGAGAGAAATAACACACAAGCTTATGAAAGTGCATCTATTTATACACAAATGCAACACCTCTTCAAATACCCATTGGATGGTTACATATAACATTTATATGTACTAATCAAAATGAATTAATTTTGTGTTTTAATTCCCTATTAAAACATATCATCAATTCATACTAATAACTCCTACACTAAATAGTCTAAAAAGCATCTTATTCAATTGGTACTGTTTTATCCAATCGGCAACTTGTATGTGTGACCTCATAGGACCCCATTATAATAGCAGTATACCAATCTAATTAATATACAGATCAAAGTTGATTTTGTAGCAAAACGCTATGACCACCAAATATAATCGAATGTATTAATCTCTATATAATATCCTATTTATATGTTAGTAGTTACTGTTAATATTAGGACACTTATTTCAATCAATTTG
>NC_080059.1:16991068-17053568 GCF_026212465.1 Amaranthus tricolor | reverse complement strand
TCATTAACCTAAGGTTTTCTAAGCAATGATAACAAAAAAATGTCACCAAATTGAAAGATACGTAGAACTACATATACTTACATCAACAAGGTCATGATTGCTACATAATCCATCAATTTGCTCTCGTTCAGCAGCTTCCAAGCTTTCAGCAGCATTTTGAACCATAGCATGAAATATATCTGGAGATGGACTGTGAAGTGCAATCCTTTGAACTACCTCTTGAACATTACTCTGGGAAAAATCATAATGAAGAATACACTTAAAGACTTATTAAGGAACAGACTCTTGCACAGCTATAAATATACACTCATGAATCACACTGCCTGCAATTTCTAATAAATGAACAGAAATGCCTTTTGGCATGAGTATATTAAGGTAGTGTGTCATTTAGATGGGGAGAGTTACAGCTCCTTGTGCGGAAGTACCATGTTCAATTAACTTTGAAACACAGATAGCAGGTGTCATTTACTGCAAAATGGAAGGACTGCTAATTACAAGATACAATCCACTCGCAATATAAAGTTATACTTCACAGAAAGCTAACCTGAGAATTTAGATCAAATGAATTCTCTCCTGATCTCCTGTCACCTGATTGTGGCAGCAGTCCAGGCAGCACATTTCGCAGTCCATTCTGAACTGAGCCACTGCCAAGAACCTGAGAAACAACGGGCATCATTTGCTGAAACATTGTTGAAAAATTAATAGTACCATCTTCACCGGATCCCATATCTGCAAACATATCCCTAAATTCTTCTGTGTCAACTTGTTGAGCAAGTTGGTTAACCGTATTTATCATTGCAGGGTTTTGTGTAAACTGTTGTAGCATATTTCTCAGAACATCAGGAGAACCAACCCCTGACTGCTGAGCAACCCCAGACAACAATCCACTTAAAGCTGGACTCTCAAGAAGTTGCGACATCATGCCTGTTACATCAAACTGCCCATCTGAACCCTGTGCATTCGATTGCAAGCCTTCCACAGACTGCCTAAATCCTTGCTGGGGTTGCCCAGTACCATGTTCAGTAGAATTATTTACACCAGATGTGCTTCGAGATGCAAGTGACTGCAGAATCTGCTGGCCACTAATCCTAGCTTGTTGACCCTGATCAAAACTAGAAGGTCCAGCTTCACCGCTCACAGGATGCATCTTTGATTGCCGACTTCGTTTCTGATCAAAGCAGTTACAAGATACATTTACTATAACAGAGTATCAGGATAATTTGCTTTTAGTGGGAATTTTTTATGGGGTGTGTGTGCGTGTGTGTGTGTTGGGGAGGGGGGGGGGGGGGGGTGTTACAAGAAACCTATTACAAATACTGGCCAAAGTGTGAAATGTTACCACCACCCCCCCCCCCCCCCTCCCCCCCCCAACCAACCCAAAAAAAAAACATTACTAGACAGATGTGGGGGAGCTCTAGCCCAAAGCATCCAACAATGGATCTACCATGAAAAGATTCCAAGGCATTGTGATAGATGATAACCTTCTCTATTTTGTTCACTGGCTATTAAAATAGATAGATGAGAATTTACAAGCCGACAATAACTATAATCTAATCCAGAAATTCAAAATATCAAGTTGTTTCAATATATTCATACATGGAAAAGAGACTCATATGGCAGTCGATCACTACTATAAAAAGAGCATAAGATGTACACAATAGAAAAAAGAGTCTTCTGCAGCAAAAAAGTGACACCCTGAATTCCCACTGTTCTGGTTTAGTTTCCTTTTGACATGTCGGTTGAATGAAGTGACCCATTTTGCCTTGATTATAAATTCCCTGTCCTGCTCAGGAACTTAATTACCCAGATTAAGTTTTAACTCCACACTCTCACTAGTTCCTAAGAGCACCACACCTCCAACTTGCTATAAAGTGCACATCAGCGACAATTTGAAATAGACTCACACCTTGTTTTGCTTGGACTCTTCACTTTGCCTCAAGTTAATAAATCCTTGACACTTGGACATGGATAAGACACTTGGACACTTCAATTTGGTTCAAATCTTGGGAAGTTTTCACAAAAAGCCAAGCTGGACAATGGTCCACATGTATTCAAGATTCCAAGTCCAACATGGGTATACAAATCCAAGCAACATAGCTAAATGCCCCATTCAAATGTCAAAACCCACCGTCTCCACCACCCACACAAACCAACAACCAACCATCTATCAAACAATTTCCATAAAACCATGAACAATGAGACGTGAGTAAGAGAAGACAGTTTTGAACCACCAAAACTAAAGTTTTCACTCTAAATCTGCAAATGAATTCTAAATTGTAGATTTGAATGTGTTAAGAGTGAGGATTGAGGAAGAGGTGGGATAAGAAAGCCTAATAGAGGAAAGAGAGTTTACTTTCCAACTAAAAGTATGAAAGGAATTCAGGGGTTCAGCTTACTTCCTATCACTTCCCTAACTGAATTCCTTTCCTTTATTAGTATCCAAACAGCTCATTTTTGGATTTGAATTTACCACTAATTATCAGATCCAACTTTCCTATCATTAAAAGAGATGTTGTAATAACTGGAAACAAAGACTAAAATACAATTCAGAACACACTCGTAATTAGCTACAACAGGAATGAACAGCCAAAAATAAATAGCTTGGAAGCTAAAATCTCTTAAAAAAATTCAAAACCTCATGCATTTTAGCCGAAAGATCTAATCCCAAGCAATTACAGTTATACCCATTTCAAAGCAACAGATTTCATAAATTTGTGTATTACAATATGCTATTAACATATCATTACACTATTTTTTCCATTACTTCTAGCCATCTAAATTCTAAGTTACTACTAAGATACTAAGCAATTAAAATGTAAAGCATTACCAACGGCTACGACTCGATCCCAGCTACACCCACTTAATGTTCCTGCATTTAAGGCTCACACAACCACTTTCTCTATGAAGTAAAAAAGATAAAAATATAAAAAATAAAAAAAAACCATTCAAACTGAATTCTATAATACCCCTCCCCACCACTACCTTATATACAAACAAGAAGAATCAAGCAAATTAAAACCATCCACTATCATGCCATCATCTCACAGACAAATGGCTCGACTAGACAAGGTTTAGGGCGGTCGGATGTACAAAACCTTTCCCTTGTAATCACAAGAGGTTGTTTCTTGTTGACCCTCAATTTCAAACATCAACTGGAACTTTGTACAAACACAACAACATAACATGCAAAAACCGAAACCCCAACAGTATGGGGTTGGACAACTTCACATAAATAAAAAAGCGCAAATTAAAATAACTAAAAAAAACCCCAAAAATTACATCAGACACTGGAATATGCACACTGCGAACAGTTGATTCGCGGATAAGGGGATTATGAAATCCTTACAAATGAACAAAAACGAGCGATTCACCTTTGGCTGCAGACCACCACCTAAACCAAGAGGTATTTGTTTCGCACTCGTAGATTTGTCAGCTTGTTCTCCATCAGCAATGCTAGACGAAGGTTCCTCCAAACGTACTGACTCCTCATTTGACTTTGAAGAGTCACCTTGGATGCCCACTCTCTTGATATCCTGATTCAAACAAATAATAAATGAACTTTGATAAAAGCTCAAAATCATCTCAAACTTTCTCAATTTTAAAAAGATACAAGATCTTTAAAGAGCGCCTAAGGAGGCTCCTATAATCCTTTGCTACTTGGATAAAAGGTATTAAATTTTAGATGTGAGGAGTCTTCAATCTTAAGCTATAAAGAAATGCACATATATACATATGTAACAGGGAACCTTAATATAAAGACCTGGTACAATACATGTTGATAAGACTGCATGATTATCCTGCATTTGATCCAAGTTCAAAGATGCTTCAACAAGACCAGAGAATGATAAATGACAAAGAATAATCAAGATACCTCCTGGGTTTGTTGACCAGAAACAGAACCAACATGTGATTCATGTGTCTTCCCAATACTCTCAGAAGACATCATATTAGACAGATGACCAGCATCAACACTACCCCCACCTGATGCAGCAGAACTTGGAACTACAGGATTCTCCTGTTGCCCTGGGAAAAAAATACTTTAGTGAGCATAATATATTATAAAAAACAATCTAATGACTAACATATAAAAAGGTTACCTGAAGAATTCTGGATATCAGGGTGCATGTTATCAATGAAATTTCTGATCTGTGAATTTACTTGAGAAATCACAGATGATAGCGCAGCTGCATCAGGAGCTTGAGAGGAGGTAACATTACCAATAGATTGTGATGTACTAAGAACTGGGGTGACGGCAATGGTTGTGGCACGAGATGGTACAGCAGTAGCAATGACATTTCTCACGGGTAAACCCTGATTCACGCCGGAATTACCAGAGGCAGTGGAACCACGCTCTCCCAGTGAACCATCACCACCAGCACCTCTTGCGCCAATAGCAGAAACTACTGGAGCAAGTGATGTCCCTGATCATCAGCCATCATTACCAACAGAAGATAAGTACAAAAACTGAAAATACCTCATGTAAGATTTAAAATAAGGATTTTTTTACTTCAAAAAATAATGATTTTACCGGCATGTATGTGAATATTTATATTCCTAGGAGCACTGCCGACTATACCAACTGGAACTGAAGGACCCGTATTTGGTGTAGAAGCTGAAGGAGTATTAAAGAGTGGGCTGGTTTGGTGGGGGAAAGGCTGCAAAGTGACACAAGCAGTCAACAACCCGGTGATAAAATAACCCAGCAAGTAAAATGGAGAGATCCAAATTCAATTCACATAAAAATAGTGATTAATCAAAATCTAGTCACATAAAGGAAATTAAGAAAAGTGCAGCCGAAATCCAACTCACAAAAATAGTTAAATGCATTTAAAAAAAGATTCCCACAAATCACTAGTCAAAAAGAATTCAAAAATAGCAAGCTCAAACTAGCTGAAGAACAGCATGTTAGGATCCACCATCAGAAAACGTCACCTCCAAATTCATCCTAACCAAAACTACTGCATTGCAGAAACTCTGGTAGAGATCAAATCAAATGCAGGCAATCCCCCAGGTGAAAGACCAAAAATACATTTATCAAAACTCTCCCCATTTGTATCATTCTTATGATTAAAAGCAATTAACCTGAACCATGATAGGATTAGGCCCCAATGGTGATATATAGACTGCATGCCCAGCATTAACCACTGCTTCTGCCTGCAAAGCAAGTCAGAAAAATATGAGGATCTAACACTTCATCAATAAGCTTTCTAATATCAGATAAAATATCGAGTATCAGGAGCACATACAGGAGACTGTCCCATTCGCAACATCAATATGGTCCGTCCAAGCTCTAGCAAAAGCGCACCCATGTGTTGCATAGCAAGACCTACTTGTAGTGACTCACTTTGGATTTCGCTTCTCACAGAAGCATTGGTGGAGCCAGCCTCTTGCTCCATTCTTCCTGCAATGTGCTACGGTGCAATGAATAAACCATCAGACTACCAGGTAACAAAATATGAATCATACAGAGATAATAAGGCTAAAATGTTGACTCCATGATAACCCATTCTGCAGACAGAAAAAACTTGAAACACTACACAAAAATTATAGAAAAGTCAAGAAACATGAGCTGAAATCAATTTCAACTTTCAAAACAAGTACATAAACCGACAGATCAGAACAGCAAAAGCGTTCACATAGTACAAATCGAAATTACAGCACCTTAACTTAGAAGATTACAACTAGGTCAGTGTGTACGTTATTACCGAGCTTGCCCAGATAATTTTATAGTAAAGAGAAGAGAATAAGCTCTCAAGCAACGTGGAGCAAGCTTGAAATAACAAAGAGCATGGGCGCAATTCAATCATCAAACTGGAAGCAGCTTCAACAGTAAACTTCACACATCAAGAATACACATAGAGGCCCAACTGTTCAACATCAACTTAAAAACACCTTTAACTGCAAGTAGATGCCAAAAATTACAGACTAGCAGTTGTAAAAGAAACCAGGTCTACTTATTTATACTAGTAACTTTTATAAAGGATTGTCCACAAGTGATGGAGCCAAAGATTTATAATTCTTTAATTTTGGGTTAATAAGAGACTGAAATAAAATGGCTCATGAAATTATTTGCACTTATTATTTTGTGAAGTTGCATATGAGGCTTACAATCAAGGGTAGTACAAGATTCATACATTCAACCCCAAACTCCTCCTAGACGACGGGAGCCACTTGGCATTGGGGTGATAAAAATTAGGAGATCTTTCTTAAAAAATCCATTTAGCCCTGCCGTAAAGATAACTTTTAAAAAGAAAACGACCACATAAAAAACAATGTTGTCAAAATTTTGAAATCACATTATTCCTCAACTCCACCTTACAAAATATTTTTTCAAATACTGCCACCTGCAACGATTCCCATCAAAAAACAACAAATACATTATTCCTCAAATTTCTCTCGAGTTTCTGCACTGAGTGAAGCCTACAAGAGATGAGATGTTGTAAGTTTGTATGTCAGGGAGCAGGGAGTAGAGATTATTATTAAGAATGGCAAGTAATAAATCACAGCAGAAATATATTTTTCTTTTTAGAAAAATGGAGCTTCATTTCACATAAGAATTAGTGTCAATAGTTCTCATATTGTTGAATGATCATTTCAGAGGTAAAGAAGCGGTGAGACTGTGAGACCCACATAATGGAAACTTTGGACAGAAGCTGCAATTGAGCAAGTGGTGCTCTAATAAGAATATAAGACCACACACACCTCTATTGTGAATGTTAAAACATATTATGCAACTAATACTTCTTTTTATGGGAACTCGCAACATCAAGGCACAAAACGATGAGGACAAATAAAGAGCTATGACTAAGAGCACCAAGCACCAAGCACCAAGCACCAATGTGAAGAGGAAATTAGGACAAAGCTTAAACCATAAAGGACGTATTGCAAGTAGTAGTACAAGTAAACCAAAAGGGGGAATTTTTTTTTTTTTAATTACAAAATATTGATTTTCTAACTTTGAGCATCAATCAGTCGAACGCATTATAAAATCAAAACTTTCAGGTCGCAATCACAAAGAGACCAAACTCATCACTTACCCTCATGAACTCTAACATCTTTCAAGTGTCTGTTAGTAAAGATGCAAATTTAAGTGCATACGAACACTAAACTATGAGACTTACAGAAAGTGCTGCAACAGCCGGACCACTCAAAAGTCGTTCTGCATGTCTCAACACTATGCTAAGTGCTTCAGGTGTAGGCATTCCTCTGGTATTTGAAGTCAACAGAGTAGCTGGTTGATCTGTCGTGCCACTTGAGAAAGAGGATGGTTGATATCCTGTTTAACATGCCATGAGATTGAGAAAACTTAAATGGAAAAACAGAATGGAAGAAAGTGAAAAATTAAGTAAATGATATCACTAAAATCACCATTTTGGGAGAGCACCCCTTCCA
This sequence comes from Amaranthus tricolor, assembly GCF_026212465.1. NCBI lineage: Eukaryota > Viridiplantae > Streptophyta > Magnoliopsida > Caryophyllales > Amaranthaceae > Amaranthus > Amaranthus tricolor. The sequence continues at coordinate 17,046,176 of NC_080059.1, read as the reverse complement.
TTCGACTCATGAACTCAGAGAGTGTGTCAAGTGAGCTTGGGATAGGCTGACACGATAAATAGCTAAATGAATATATGGATACAAACATACATCAAATTAAATAACATAATTTAGCAAAAACAGCCTGTGCAATAAAAAGCTAATTAACGAGCAAAAAGAAGAGATTCAAAAAGGTGATGGAAGCTAAAGACCCAGTACCATGTTAAGTGAAGATGAAGGTATAGATATTCCCGCCAAGGGAGCATGAAATGGTTGACTCAAAAATGGTTGCGCAAACTGTGCCTGATTACCAGCCTGGCTTTGATTTCCATTGCCACCATGGCCTTGCTCTGTATCATTGCTTTGGGAAGCGGGGACAGGATTTGTCTATAACCAAGAGTAAACACATAACAAGCAATGAACATGAATCTTGTTCAATACACATAGATCCTACTCTATTAGCATGTCACTTGCATCAAAATTTGCTAATAATAGTCATTGAGGTATAGAAATAAAAACTTATGCCAACTAGCTCAAAGGACACATTAGCTACCATCTAAATAGCACCATCTAGAAAAGCTACCATCTTTTTATAATTATGGTTGTGTCTGGTATAGTTGTGAGGGTGATTTGTGAACAATTTATCTTCACAATAGTTCTTTAGAATATTTATCTTCACATTAGTTCTTTAGGAAAAGCTAGCATGGATAATATAAAATATGAACACCGAACGGAAAATGATAACTTGATTATACAAACTATGAAGGAATTTAGTGCAAAATAATATGCTAGTCATGAAAAATGAATCTTTTAAGGGATACTCAAGAAGAAAATATAAATGTAGATGGAAGAAAGGAGCCTAAACAATGAAAGGACGTGGGAAGAGATGTCGGTAGGCAAAGGAGGTTCAAAGATTAAATTACTTGGTAGAAATAATGAAGTAAAGTCTAAACACAGTAACAATATTGTTGCTCACAATCCCCTTTCGTCGATGGCAAGACATAATTAACAAACACACATAAACCTTCAGAAAATTTTTGGCTATTTTTTCTAGATGACTGGAATATTCAATATTGTAACAATTATAGTTTTTGGTTAAAGTGTATTCAAGATAGGAAAAGGTGAGTATAATCAACATCAGAATTATAAGGGTGGAGCTTGTGCATGCAAGAAAATTATAGGAGTAACATGATATGATGCGAAGTATATGAAGAATAGTTTGAATATTGGACTCTACAAAAAGTAGCTTTGAGAGTGTCATGTAGGCTATATATGAGTAAGGAGAGTTCATTTTTGGATATTGCAGTAGTGTATGATTTGCAACCACTTAACACGTGGTATGACAAGCGTAAAAACAATTTGGTGACTTATAGAATTGGAGCACATGCTACCCAATCTTCACTAAAATTACAACAACGCCAGAGCTTTAATCCCAAAAGATTGGAATCGGCTACATAAACAATACATCAATTTCAATGGTCGTTCACATGCATTCTTCTCCATTTATTTTAATTTTCTACCATTTCAATTTGTAAGTTTAGGTTATTTAAATCCTTTTCCAATCTCGTCCTTCAAGTCATTTTCGGTCTCTCTCGCCCTTTTTTAAGTCTCTCAAGCTCGAGCTTTTTATCTTCCACACTGGTTCATTAATACCCACTTTTTCGCATGGGTAACCATCTTAAACAATTCTCTTTTATCATTTCCTGAATATTTGCAACTCCTAAGCCCTTTCATATATCTTCGTTTCGAATTCTATCCCTCAAGGTATGCCCACTCATCCATCAAAGCATGCGCATTTCTGCAACTCTCATCTTTCTACTATGATCCTTTCTAAAATCCCAGCATTATAATCAATAGAGTAAAGTCGATCTAATGGTTTCGATGAAATTACCCTTCAACTTTAAGGGTAGACCTTAATCACATAATATTCTAGTAGCCCCTTTCTATTTTTGCTACCCATAATTAATTCTATTTTGGGTCACATTTTGTTGGATGTCCCCACTCTAGAAAAGATTTTAAAAGAGATTTCTATTTGAAGGTGCTTGTGTATGCAATCAAGGTCGTGCAACAATGCAAGAGTAAAATCCAAGGAAAGAAGGGACATAAGCTCCCTTTAAAGCTTCACTTGACATAAAAATTCACTCTAATATAATGATTTTATTGTACAAATGAGGAAGATGTAGATTAACATGATAACGATCGAGATTAGTATGACTCATACATTTAAGGAAATTCTTGGAAGACAAAAAATACTATGTAATTTTTCATTACATGGCAAAATGAGGAAACAAATGTCGCACCAAAAAAAACAATGTTAATTAGATTTAGAAAAATGGAAATGTCGTGAAAACATTACGAATTACAAGAACACCAAAACCAAGATACGAAAAAAGAGGTAAGCAAGGAAAATTAAAAGTACGAAAAGGTATTGTTAGATATGGCAAAATGTGGGACAAGTGTGGATACAACCCCTTATACCCATACCTACCCATATAAAACTTCTATATTACGTCTTTCCACCTAAGTATGTATTCAAACTCTATACCTAGATTATATCCACCTCATATTCACTTAGTGTCGCCGTTACATGTGTCTCATAGCATTATCATTCCTTATTATGTAATTTTATTCTGATACATTACCTACCATAATCCAATCTTTACTCAATTTTCCTAACATAATCCTATTTATTTATTAGTATGAATGATCTAAACTTAATGGGATACTTGGCAAGAGTAAACCACAATAACTGGTAATATAAGTAATTTTTGCAGAAAAAAGCTAATTAAAGTAAAATTAGAAAAATAAAAAGGTTCAATAAAAATCTTTTAAAAAAAAAAAGCAACACATTAAGCCCCTACCTAACTGCCACCCAATCCTCCTACCCCAACTCCTTCCCTTGCCCCCCACTGCCACCACTTTCTTCCTTTGCCAATGTGAGCAGCCTCACCGTCCATCCCCATAGCCAACAACCACCACCTCTCTCCCTCCCCATCCGGTCAACCTCCTTTGCCCCCACCGACACACCACCACTTTATCCTAACCCACGTGAACACCCCATTCCCTTTGCCTCGGCCCACAAGTAACCCCTCTTTTAGAAACCACAAACAACCCAACACCACATCCTATCATCCTTGAGCCGTTCCACTGGTGGAGTTAGTGGAGAATGAAACCTGAAGGGGAGTGAAGGGGGAAAAGGGGGAAGGGAGATGTAAGGCAGGGGTGGCAATGGGGGAGGGAGTTGGGTGATGAGATTTTTTTTTTGAAAAAATTAGATTTTATTTTAATTTCTCTTTCAAATCTTTTGTGAATTAACCTATTGTAGGAGGTCATTAGGTATGTTCAAAGCAAACAACCCCAAAAGTTTGGATTATTCAATATTAATTAATAGTTGGGATCATTGAAGAAAAATTGAGAAAAGATTAGATTATTATAGGTAATTTTTCATTTTAATTTAGTTTAAAATTAAAAAGTTACTAAGATGAAATCCAAAATTTATGATGAATAATTCAGCACATCATTAATTTATTATTTAATATTTAAACTTGATATGTTAGCAAAGATTTTATCCACAACTCAAAAAATACATTTAACTATGCTATTTTAGAATGTTTCAGAGACTAATTACTTTTATCAATTTAGTTATAATATATAATAATTAATAATAATATTAAATACTCTCCTTGATCTTTTTTGTTGTTTTGATTTGGAATATGAAAAGTAACCCACGAAAGTAATAATGAGTGGTAAGATTCCATTAAAATAATTATAAATTGGAACCAATGATTATAATTGTTACTTGAATCATATAAAAAGTAAAAGAGTTCAGTAAAAGAGAAATTAATTATATTGAGGAGAAGAGCTGTTAATAAAAAAAAATTAGTTAAGTTTTAGGTTTAAAAATGTAGTTATGTGATGTATTTTAGTAAAATGTGCTAAATAAATGAGGTTATTTTTGTCCCAAAACCAAAAGATTCATAATGGGAAAACTTCCTGAAGTTTCCATTTGGGAAAAATGAAAAAAAAAACAAACAAGAACGAAGGGAGTAGTATATTGGGGATATGCGGTGGGATGGGACGGATGGGAAGGGTGCGAGGCATGATGGGTGGGAATGGGGGGCGAGACGAGAGGGTAAGACTTCATACCTACCACCTACTCACTGGCTAGGTAAGACATTTCATACCCATTCTAAGGGTGTAAGTTTTGTATCGGTTTCGATGTTAAGACAAAACTAAATAAAATCAAACTAAATTGATTTTCACATCTCAATTCTAATAAATCGTGGTTGGTGCTCTTTGCTCATCCTCTTAATATCACTACTATGACTAATTTTGTATTACCATCTAGTTTGTTTTGCTGTGCTTTAACACCAAGCCGCCCATCATGCCATGCTCTTCTTCTCTCACCTATCTTCTCAAATCAAAACACATTTGTAGACATATATGAAGACAATTAAGGATCTTGATAAAGACGGACGAATATGTTGATTACGAATCACGGCAAAAGTAAACTTATAAAGATGAACGAGAGTGTAGTGTGAAAAAGTAGTGGCGAAGAGAGATTGTTTAGGGTCAAACTATTCCTACTAGAAAGGAAAATTTTCTAATTCTATATAAATTAGAATTTGAGAAGTGGTGAGGAAACATTTTTGTATTCTCATAAATGGGATAAATTTTTTATGTGGCAAAGAGAGATTGTTAGGGTTAGACCATTCCACTCAAAAAGTTGTTGTGGAAGTTGTTGTGGATGAGAGGGAAGGTGTAGAGAGAGATTGATGAGGAAATTTTTTTTCCACACCATTGTGTGCTCTTAGAGAGGAGTGAACAATGATGGAGAAAGGAGAATGTTAGGTTACTAAGGGGCAGGCATTATTCGTGAACTATTTAATTGTGCGAGTAGTGAGCACTCTTGTCTCTTACGCCTTTTCTTTTAATGAAGGCCTATAGGTAGTAGGCCATAATCTATTGAACGCAAAACGAAATTTTGAGATAAATAAACAAAGTGGAGATGGAAGAAACTTTAAAGACGAAGCAAAGAAAACTCATCAAAGTTCCAACCTTCAACAAGTGCATTAGTTGTTAACACTAACACTAGTCCTATTAACACTTAAATTATACGGTAAAATAGCAGTGAATTGGTTTCTATCCTCTTCAATAAGATGTTGGACAAAACAAGATGTCAAGACTGAAGGATAAGCACTATAAAACCTAATTAGAAAACAAAATAAAGAGAATGTCCAACATTATTCTACCATGAAAAAATCGCGATTGCAGATGCATATGCAAAAAAAAAAAAAAAAAAAAAAAATCGCGATTGCAGATGCATATGCGAAAAAGGTCGCGGTATCACAGAAAACAGCTATAACAGAGTAATAACGAAAATTGCAGCCAACGTGGGGGGAAATTTTTTAAAAGGGACAAAGATAATTTTGAGCTTATAATTGCATTTTCGTTGAACTACTATTATTATTCAATAATATTCCTATGGCTATTATAATTGCACTATATGAGGTACAATAAAAGGATAATTAATTTACTTAGTAGTTAATTATTTTGTTTAATGAATAAACTTATAAGTAACTATAGTATAAGTGGCATTAATGAAGTGTTAACAAAGAGATGTTAAAACTTTTCTACAATCTAGAGAGATGTTAAAATATATTTTTACAAACTCTTCTGCACAAATAACATTGTAAAGGTAAAATATCGGACATTATATGTTACGCAAAGGTCAACATGGAGTTATTCTCGTAAGAGTTCATGCGCTGGGATTTAACGTCATGAGCTCACAGTAACTTTTAAACATGTTACATAATGGTCGTTACATAACGTAGTGGCCAATTTTTATTCCATGGTTCTAACTATTAGGAAATAACGATTATCAGAGACAACGTGAAGGTATGGGAGATGGTGATAATACACTTTATGAGAGAATGCACAAGTTTCTTCAAAAAGCCATTTAAAATAGAAAAGAAAGAGGATTAAATATTCAAAATTTAAAAATACTATGAAGGATGCTAAATATAATTTAGGTGAAGGGATTGAATTTGTATGGAGAAAATAAGTAGTTTTACAATATCAAACGTTACATCCTACAAACTTGTACACATAGGTAATAAAAGAGCACGAAGGCACAAAAGGGAAGCATGTTCGTTATGGAGTATTGTGAATTTCTCAACCTGTATATAAGCTCTTTATCTTGTTGGTGGAAAATAGTGGTATGCAAGAAAGTTAGTAATGTATTTGACTAACAGTCTTAGTTTCAAATGTGTGAGACACACGGAGGTGCACAAGGTCCTTACAGCCTATGTGCTTAGCGTAGGACGAGCTTTTTGCAGGTGATATGCAATTTATTGCTAAAACCTCAAAAATCAATTTAAAACATATATAATACTTAAGGCAATATGTTTTCATATTATAATAGAAACAAGCTAAAAAACATCCATTATAATCGAGTTAAACACTAATTCAGCACAAAAGTATTATTTTCTTCTTGAACTGTTATTATGCTCTAATTTTCAATGGAAGCAGCAATTTCTCCAACTTCATATTTAAGTGATTTTAGGTTTCAAGTTTTATTTCTTTTTCAAACAAACTAAGATCAATTACCCAACCCAACAAGGCGCACAAGGCACAAAAAGTATCGAGGCGCACGCCTCTTGTAGTGGGCTTTGCCTCATGATAAACCTCGTTTTTACCTTCTATTTGGGCATAATATTTATTTACTATTCCTTGGTTTCCGTGCATTTTCGTTGCGTTTGGTTGGTTTTACTCCCTTTTGTATGGTAGCATGTTTGTTGCTCCTTTTTGCATAATGATCACCTATTTTCAAGCTTTAAAGCATGCTAGCTTGGAGGATGCATGGATCAAAGCCGAAGAAGAAATAAGGCCAAGAGGTGGAGAAAAGTCCAACCCGAGCAAAGCAAGAAGAATCATTTATGGAATGTCAACTTAAGTGCCGATGGAGGTAACTCACTCAGATTTTGGTGCATATCTTGATGGAAGGCTAAAGTTGGTTTCGTTAGCTTCGAATCGACCGGTCACACGTCGAATTCGGAGTTATAACAAAGGAGATAGAGCATTTCTAAAATGGCTTGGCAAAAGCGAAGAGTTCGATCGATCAATCCTTTCAAATCGATCGATCGATCTTATAACCAAAGAGCTCCAGAATGTTGTTCAGCAAGTCAAGGGGGATCGACCGATCGATTTTATTTGGGTGATATTCCAGAATGTATGCAAAAAATATTACATAGGAGATCGACCGATCGATCGGAAATCGAAGCAACACCAATCACCTACGCGTGCAGCGTGCCAAGCAGGAAGCAGCAAAATACACCAAGGCACAACAAAAACGCAAACAAAGGGTTTCGAACCTGCGACCTGCAGCATAAAGCTCCAAACCAACTGAGCTACCACTTTTAATGTGCTACTTCTCTGCGCTTAACAAATATAAAACAAGTTTTCCATGCCCGCATCAGTGAAATAGAAGCTTCAAGCACAGATTAAATTAGATTTATTCTCCAACATTCAACCCATATTTTCCAACTTTTTATTTTCTCGTTATTATTAAGGATTGAATACTTTATTTGGTAGTGGGTATAAATAAGAGTGATTGTAAGAGTTTAGGAGAACCTTAGTTTTTTATTTTTTCATATTTTGTTCTTCTCCGTTAAACCCTAGGTTTTAGTCTTTTATTTTCTCTTATTCTAGCTTAATTTCTAGTAATTGAATCTTCAAATTTTATTTTCTACTAAGTTTAGTTTGATATTCTCAACATTATGAGTATTATTTGAAGCTTTAAGCTATTTTCATGGTGGTTGATGATATACAAAATCTATGGGTTTTTTCTCACTTCTCTAATAATGTTCATATTTTGTGGGTAACCTCTAATCTTTCATTATTTTAGTATTTCATTATTTATTTCTTGATTCTAGTTAATTTATAATAGTTCTCAATTACTCTTTATTATTCTCTCGTCTTGTCCATGTTTATGTCATTGGTGTTGGAATGCTTATGTTATATGTTGTTTATGATTTTGTTAGTTGTGATTAAGAGTAGTGAATAGTTAGTTAGGGATTGGGGTTAGCACAACCCTTGTTAATGGCTTGAGAATAGTGAAATATTGGTTGATATTGGTTTGAATGGAGACTTAGGAGAAGGGTTGCTCCATCCATTGCTAGAGGGTTGTCATGGTTGCTTTTGAGAGGCCAACGAGGGTTGGATCCCGGAGTAACCTAAACCCTTGCTCAATGAATGGAGTCAGGTGCAAGGGATCAACGAATGTTAAATCTTGCAATCGCCCCTACAACTAAGAGTTTTCCCCTCCGCTTATGAGAGTAGGGGAAGATTGGCGAATAGTGGACTTTTGTTGCCCAATTCTCTTGTCTTTACTCATAAGAGTCAGGAGGATGATATTATCAGATGTGATCCCAAACCCGATCAAGGATATTGTATGCCACTTCTCTCAAATCAAACCAACTGAAATCAAAACCTCTACCATAAGATAGTCGTCACAAGTGGGTTAACCCCATCCCGGTTCTTCTTTGTTTGTTATTTTCATAGTTGTAGTTGTAGTCTAGCTCATCACCAATCTTCCATTACATTATCCCCAACATCTAAAGAGGCCCCAAGTCTCATAACTCATCTCCCTGTGGATCGACCCCCTACTTGCCACTACACTTGTGTAGTGTTAATTAAGGGTGTTTATAAATTTTGTTTAATTAGAGGCTTTAGCAACGACACTAAAAAGTCCTTAGTCACCTCACCTAAGCAAGGCAATTTGAGCAAAGTAAGGCACACTTTTTCAAACTAAGCTAACATTTAGGAGACAAAGTAGGAATACATGAAGAAATTGTAATCCTTCCTTGATGAGAGATTGCACTTCCAAAAATGCAGATTGATTTCATACTATTGAGCTATTCCTCTGAATATTAATGTCTTCTTTTTCCCTAACTTCTTTTTATTTACTACATCAAGTTTTAGTGAGCTCTATATGAACTGAATGTAGGAAGAGGGATACTTGTAGACGATCACAAGAGGCAAATTATTGGTACAAGCAACCGACAAAATACAGTTTAATGATTGTTTAAAGTCAAAATTATAGCCCTATCAGTTGTCCATATTGTCATTAAGTGACCTGAACGCTGTAACTATATTGACAGCTCCAACCCTAGTCCTAACACATCTAGGGCATTACTTTTTTAATAAAATGACAACAAAAATAGGTTATAAGATTATTGTATTAACTCTTTTAGTTACATAAACACTCTAATTAAATCATCCCTTTAAAAGAAGCATACTTGATTCAAAATATCGATCATTCAAAACCATCGATTAGGTTGACGCTTTGGCACATTTCATGAACACAACGGACCAAATACTAATAGAGAAAGGGGAAAATCTCTCACCGGATCAGTGTTTGGAGCACCAAAAGCAGCATTTGTGGCTAGGTTACCAATGCCTAATGAATTCAAAACTGCTCCAATAACCTACAACAAAAAGAAGTAAGGTTTTTCTTTCATAATTTATGATCAATTATATGAATAGAATCCGATGTCAGGGTACAAAATCCACCATCAATAAAGATTACGCACCCGACTAATATCTGAAGCACCTCCTTCCCCCTGGTCCCCAATATTTAAGGTACCAAGAACTACACTATGAGATAATTGTCCAATACGATTGCGAGGAACACCAGTACTACCATCTATTCCTGATAATGCGCAAAAACAAGGAAAAGAACAAGAGAAGAAACATGTAAGTCGATCAAAAATCCACCCTATATAAGAACACAAGAACGAAAATCTAAGGTAAACTGTTGAAAATAAACGGTACCTTGAGTGCCAATGTTACCAGAAGCATCAACAGAACTGGTAGCAGATGATGTTTGCGGCTGTGTTGGTTGTCTTACAACTAAATGCAATGTATCCCCATTTTCGACATCTAAAACTGTCAAGGTGAAAACCTCAATAGATGTAATTGCATATGAACTCAACAACATAAACAAGAATTTACAAAGACAACAATAGAACAGAAAAAAATATAAAACAAGATGTTTGATGAGTGTTAGGCATCACGCATAAAGTCCAAGGAGAAACCACCGATACTGCTCCAAAAAACATCGAATACAATCAAATCTCATCTAACCAACAAGTGAAATAAACACTCCTATGAGTCTATCCATAAATCATTAGATACGAGACACACGGATCGTATTGCTGGACTGTGGCGTAAAAATCATAGAATCTAGGAATATATCTACTTGCAGGATACGGTAGTCAGAGAGTAAGTGATCATCCTTTAAAACCTTCCCCCTGAAAATAAGTCGCTGTTGTCCAACAGGTACACCAACTTCCTGAGCAATCTTTTCCTTGAATGATGACACAAGCATCTGCTTTTTCACGATTGGTGACATATTAGTTAGAATCTGTATTTTAAAATTGTACTTTCAAAAAACAATTACAGATTGATAGACAAAGAAGTAATCAATATGAAATATGTAACAACAGTAACATTCAAAATAAGTACTCCCTTTGCATCAACCATTATTTTTGGGATGCGAAAAACTGAATGAAAACCAAGCTATATATATTAACAAACTTAGTTTCAAAAGCACACCTTGCTCTAGGAAGAACACTTTTATTAAAAAGGTATGCGCTTTTGTGCGCCTGTTGCTCTTTTTTGGCGCTTTGCGCTTGTAGCACTTAATGTTCTTTGGGTTTTATTAGGAAAACATTTTTTTTAATAATTTTTCATATAATGATCATTAAAAAAATTGACTTCATTTAGATTCGTCATCTTTTTCTTCTCTTCCTATGGATTCTTCAAATATTTGTCTTCTTTGTTGTTTAGTTTTTATTCTTGTATGGCTTTTTCATTTTCTTTCTCCTGTTTTTAGAAACAATTAGACATATTGTTTCAAAATGAAGATTAGGTACGCTCTTGTGCTATTTTGCACTATATTTAGCGGCTTAGCAATAATAACAAATGTTTCGATGCAATTATAATATGAATGTCATATTAAAAGTATCAAATAAGTTCTAGAATTGTTCTATTAGATTTTGAGCCAAAAGGTGCACCTTGCCTATGATTTACCTCTTGTGCCCTACGCTTGGCTATTTAATCCTTAAGTAGCAAATAATTATATGGATTACATTAATATGAAATAATCATTCGCTTGTTTAAGTATGCAAATCTCCTCTAGTGATACACTAATACATACAAACACGGTCATGAGTCCTAGTCCCATAAAGATTGTGATTTTTTACTACCATAACGTCATAAACTGCTTCATCAATTCAAAGACTTCTATTAAACAATCATAAATGCTCGGCCTGATTCTAAAGTAAAGCCTTCAATCAGCAACTTCTTTTTAATGTTCGGGTGCTATATCCACATTCACTCATACATCAAAGGCATTATTTCTAACCTACATCCTGAACAACTTACAAACATAATTAATTAATTGAAACAAAATATATGATTGCATTACTAACCAGCTCACACCTAGTGTAAGCAGAGGTCGCCAAAGAAAAGAAGCTAACATAAAACTAAGCACGGTATTTGAAAGTGGGTGGATGAAGATGGATACAAAGATAAACAAAAATAGAACACCTACACTCTTATCCACCCGAAAATTATACATCTGTGAATCCAAAGTTTTGATATTGAGCTCGACATTTGATTCTGCAACTAAAACGGTATCACCACTAGTGCTTGCACCTTCAGTGAAATTCTGATCCGACATGATAGTCTACAATGCAGAAGCCGCCACCCATAAATTATTCAATCCATACAAGCATATAATGAACATCAATATAAATTATACTTTCTGGTACAGAACCAAGCCTCCAGCAAATGATAGACAAAATGGCACCCATCGTAACAGAACTAAATATAATAGTTGAACACAAGAAAATGCATACCAACAACCCTGGATATTCAATTGTACAATTGAATGATTACAATCACAATTCAAACATAAAGCAGCGCGTTGATTTCATAACAAAATTTCATTACCTTAAAGCCATTATTTGGCTTCTCAATAAGTGGGAGTTCGGATACATAAATGTATGCAACCTTGCCCTTGTAAACATATCTGAAAGCTAATTTCTGATTGTAAGTGATTTACTGAATAATTGTAATATAGTCCATTATAATCCAAAACTCCATCCAAAAAAGAGTACATAACTAAAAAACGCATTGGAACTTTCCAAAAAAATCGAAAAACAGGTGAAGCATCAACGAATTATACAAATGAGCATTTCTAAAACGACCAAACGACAGATTCACTAAAAACCTAATCAACTGCATCTAAACTGCTACAAATCTAATTCAGTTCGAGTAAATTACACCGAAGAAATCCAACAATTAACAAAAAAAAAGAGATCAATTAAACAAGCGGAAAAATATTTAATAAGAAAAACATACCACCAACTCAGCAGCGTAAAATTTGAAAAGAGAGTGAAGAAGAGCTCGTGATTGAATAAAATGGCGGCAGAAGAGAGAATCGCAGAAGACGTAATCTAGGGTTTGAGAATCGTAGAAATTGATTGGAAGATTTGATGGAAGAGAGGTGAAGGATGATTGACTATTGAAAGATCCAGAAGGTTCACGAATCATTACTGTCTTTCATGTCAAATTTTTTCCTTTTGATTTTTCTTTTTTAATTTAAATGAAAAAATTTAAATTATGAGTGTTTATGAAAAAAAATTTCATATTCTTATACTAGTTCTCTAATCAATTTTGTGCATCTCTTGCTTAACTCTCTATTTAATGTTTGTTTATTTAGCTGTTTACTTTTTAATTTTGTTTGGTGTTTTTGGTTGGATGATTGTTTTTTTGTTACATTTTGTATATGCACGTACTACTATCATATTTTGAAGTGTTCTCATACCTTTTGAAAGAATTGTTTTCATACTTAGTAGTGTTCCATCTTTCTTTTATTTAATTAATTATTTATTTACTTATTTTTTTATTTTATCTATTTGTTTATTTTGTGTTGATCTCTGTTAGTGATCTGATTGTAACATTTTACCTTAGTCCGTTGTAGCTGAATATAGAGTTAGGAAGCAATTATGGTCACCTGAAATCAGGTCCAAGGAGAGGGGGGGGCGAGCAACGTAGGCAAGATTTAGAACTAAGAGTGGAGACTTGGAACATAGGTATAAAAGCAAAAGGTATAAAAGGTATAAAAGGGATATAAGTTGTGGTATGCAGGTTTGGACGGCAAACGTAACGGGGTTGGCATCCTAGTGTCTAATGATATCCTAAAGCAATTGGTTGAAGTAAGGAGGTGTAATGATAGGATTATGCTGGTTAGGATAGTAGTGGGGGAAGAGATCATATCCATTGTCAGTGGGTACGGGCCCCAAGTTGGGCTCGATGAGCAGGTGAAGTGGGAGTTTTGGGATAACCTGTGAGACCTCATGAGAACTATCCTGGAAGATGAGAAAGTTTTCATAGTAGGAGACTTTAACGAACATATAGTCAGAGATGCGGGCAACTATAACTCGGTACATGGAGGGTTTGGTTTTGGGGCAAGGAATGAGAGTGGGGAGAATTTGCTGGAGTTTGTGCTAGCAAAAGAATTGTTTATAGCAAACTCGATCTTTAGAAAGAAAGATGAGCATTTGATCACATATAAGAGCGGCGAACATGCAACCCAAGTTGACTATTTCTTAGTGCGCAAGGGAGATCGACCCTCATGCTTGGATTGTAATGTGGTGTTGGGTACAGAGATGCCCACCCAACACAGGCTTTTAGTACAAGTTTTCAGGATGAGGAAGAAAATCGTAGAGAAGAAGGTCGAGTTCAGGGGATATGGTCACAACCCTATCAAGCAAGATAAGTTTATTGGGCTTCTCAAGCCAGTCGGAGGATGCGAAATGTAGGGTGAACGTGGCAAAAACCATTAGAACAGTGGCAAAAGAGACCTTGGGGGTGTGGTCAGGTAAACCAAAGGTGTTAAAAGAGTCGTGGTAGTGGAACGATGAGATGGAAAAGAAGATAAAAGATAAAAACAAGAGATTTAAGGATCTTATGGCATGCACGGAAGATAAGGATAGGATAGAAAAGAGAGTGAACTATAAAGAAACAAAACGGGCGGCAAAGAAAGCGGTAACGGAGGCAAAAAAACCGTGGTTATGAGGACTTGTATCGAAATCTTGACACCAAAGAGGGGGTGAAGCAGATTTTAAGTCGGCAAGGACTAGGTCCAGGCAGCGGCAAGACTTAGAGGCAGTGAAATACATCAAGAATGAGGGAGGACGAGTTCTCTTGAGATAAGAGGACATCAAAACCAGATGGCTACAGTATTCCTCTTAGCTACTCAACGACTCTAGGGGGCAAAGGAGGCGGAAAATCAAATTCCTGACATCCAAAGACCACATGGATATGGGTCAACGAGTGATATTACCACAGGAGAAGTAAGAGAAGTACTCGAAAAAATGGGGAGAACAAAGGCAGTCGGGCCAGATAACATCCCAATTGAGGTGTGGAGGGGTTTAGGAGAAGAGGGCATTAGTTGGCTAACTAACCTCTTTAATATTCTTCTAAGGACACATAAGATGCCAGAAGAATGGAGGAATGACACACTAATACCTCTGTTTAAAAACAAAAGCGATGCGCAAGTATGCGGGAACTATAGAAGTATCAAACTTCTAAGCCACACAATGAAATTGTGGGAAAGAGTAATAGAAATGAGTATTAGACAGGAAACGGTGATTAGAGAAAATCAATTCGCTTTTATGCCAGGAAGGTCAACCATTGAGGCAATTCATGTTGTGAGGAGACTAATGGAGAAATATAGGGAGCGAAAGAAAGATTTGCATATGATATTCATTGACCTGGAGAAAGCATATTATAGCATACCACGACATGTCATATGGGATAGCCTCAAGGCTAGAGGTATTTCCCCAGTGTACATTGAGGCTATATGGGATATGTATGACAAAGTTTTGACTAACATTTAAACACCTGTAGGATAACAGAGTCTTTTTCCGGTTAAAGTTGGATTACATCAGGGATCGGCTCTAAGCCCTTTCATTTTTACTGTCATTATGGAAGAGATATCTAAATCTATTTGGGAGACGATACCGTGGTGCATGCTATTCGCTGACAACATATTAATGGTAGCAGAAACTAGAGAGGAGGTTAATAATAAATTGGATGAGTGGAGGGAAGCTTTAGAAGGTAAAGGGCATTAGTCGTACGAAGATCGAGTATTTGCGTTGTGACTTTAGTGGGACATCACTGGTAGGTGAACCAGAGGTGTCCATTGATGAAGCAGTTGTTAAAAGTATGACCAAGTACAAGTATTTGGGATCGATCATTCAAAGGGATGTGAAGATTGACGGAGATGTAAATCATCGTATACATGTGGGTTGGCTCAACTGGCGAGCAGCCACTGCAGTGCTATGTGATAGGAAATTCCCAAGCAAGTTAAAAGGATAATTCTACCGGGTGGCAATCAGACCTGCTCTGCTATATGGGACCGAATATTGGCCTGTAAAGAAGACTTTTGAACATAAAATGGAAGTTACAGAAATGCGTATGCTGAGGTGGATGTGTGGGCACACATTGATGGATCGAATTAAGAATTAAGAGTTTAGGGACAAACTAGGGGTAGCCCCTATTTCTAGAAAAATGCGTGAAAATAGATTGAGGTGGTTTGAACATGTATAGAGAAAGACTTTCGACGCCCCTGTGAGTAGGGTAGAAAGCATTATAGTAGTGGGTAAAAGGAGTCGAGGAAGACCCAGGAGAACTTGGGATGAGCAAATAAAAGTTGACTTGCATGACTTAAACCTCTCTGAGGGCCTGACTAGGGATAGGGATAGTGGAGGCACCACATCCATGTTTTAGATTACTGATGTCCTCTTAGATTACCTTTTGATGTTCTTGTCCTCTTGCTTCTCTCATTTCTTTTATTTTAGTTTTTTTTCTTTTGTTTTGTAGTTGGTTCTACTTTTTTATATATAGGCTTTTAATTTATCTTTCCCGTGTAGTTACATCTCTTTATCTTTCTCAAGCCAGGGGACTCCTTTGGCCGCGCTCTCCTTTATGGATATGAGTTGCCGCCGTCCTTCCCTCCCAAGACCATGTCCATAGTTTTTTATGAGTGGGATACACTGGGTAGGATGATGATGATGTAATTAGTTAACAAGTCTTGTATGAGACCGTCTCACGTAAGACGTGTCCATACAAGTAGCCCAAAATTAAACTTACATAGCAGGTTACTAAATAAAAGCAGTTTTTTCATTGAATTTTAAGAAATTAAAAAATCGGATCAGCCTATATTAAGTCGTCTCACAGTGAGACAGTCTTAGTTAAGAATTTGCCATTAGTCAATAAGTCTTGTATGAGGTTGTCTCAGCGTGAGACGGGTCCATACAAGCAGTCCAAAATCAAACTTACATAGCAGTTTACTAAATAAAAGCAGTTTTTTCATTGAGTTTTAAGAAATAAATTAATGAACCAATAATTCTACAATAATTCTAACTTTTGATTAATCATGTCCTAAAATTAGGATCTCATGTCCATGAATATTGTTGTCAAAGGGTGATCAATTTTTGCAGATTAATTGTTAAAAAAAGAAATGAAAAATAAAAGATCAAAAATTAATAGTTAAAAGTTAAAATCAAAATGTAAACTTCTTTGATTTCTTTTTATAAAAATTTACATTTTAAAATTATTTTATAATTTAATTTTGTATTTAATTTTTAAATGTAAACTACTCATAATGGGGACGTTTGGAGATTAACTGTTGGTAGTTCAATGTTGGTTTTTTTAGTTGATTTGTTTGACAAGCAGTAAGTGTTGGCTGATTGCAACTAAAAAACTTAGTTGTTTATAGAGATATTTGGTGAAAATAAATATTGGTTGTTAGTTATTTATTGAAGAATAAGTGGGCCAACAAGCCAAAACACAACAAAAAAGCTAATAAAATCCATTTAGTAATTATACTATAAGTGATATTCTACAAGTGATATTAAAAAACTACTTTTCTACAAGGATATGTTGAACTACTATTATTATTAATATCCCCATGACTATTATAATTGGTTATGAAAAGTAATTTTGTATTCATTTTATGATGTGATTTTGTATACTTAATGATTAGGCACCTTATATAACTTGAAAAAGTTTAACTTACAACTTGAGCATAGATGTGTTGTTACCCTAATACGATTGTTATGAATAACTTGGCTACCCTTATATGGTTAAGCTGATTATTATTCGTTCCTATGACCAGGTTTTCAATAAGAGCCACCATGAGGGTACGCATACGTTAACTATGACAATTCCAACAGGACATGCAACATTGTAGGTTAGGGGTTGCCTTGAAATTAGCTCTCCCAAGTGTATTGCTCCAAACTTATACAATACTCTAACGACCTGAATGGGACGGGCAACTACATAAGTTAAGGAATTAGAAGTCAAATATGACATTAACATATTAAAGCCTTTGTTTGCTAGGATGAATACATTGCTTGTTACTTAACCTTTAGATAACTTTGTATTATGTCTTTGATATGTGCTGATTGTTGTGTTTATTCTTTGGAACCTGCGATGATGTTGTCACTTTGATGACTAGCATATTAATGGGCATAAAGGTGTAAGAGGTGGACCTTAAGGAAACTGTTGATATGATACATCCGTTTTATTTTTATCATGAACTTTTGTTATTGTTCATTTTTATTTTAGGGAATTGGCTGAAATTAATTCCAACTATCACCCGTTAGCCAAAATTAATCCCAACTATCAATTATTTTTTAATAATCCCTACTATTCTCCTAATTTGTTCAAAACATACCCACCCCCTTGGTAACCGGCAACAGTAGGTATCCCCTTTTTTTTTTCCTTTTTTTTACTCAACTCTTCAAAAATAACCCTATTCCTTCATCTATTAATCCCCTCCTTCTTCTTCTTCCCCATTACTCCTTCATTGATGAACCCTAACTTCTCAAAAAAACCAAATTGAAACTAAACCTCCAAACTCTTCAAATTCC
The DNA here is from genome assembly GCF_026212465.1 of Amaranthus tricolor. NCBI lineage: Eukaryota > Viridiplantae > Streptophyta > Magnoliopsida > Caryophyllales > Amaranthaceae > Amaranthus > Amaranthus tricolor. Next base: position 17,028,186 of record NC_080059.1, on the reverse strand, counting down.
TGCAACATATGATATTGATCCCCCAAAACTAATCAATTCAGCTAGTTCTTCTAAGTTTTCAAACCCTAATCCCAAATCTAAGGGTGCACTTTATGGAGGAAGCTTGACATGCTACCATGGTCTTCTTGCGCAACTGAGGATTGCTGAACGAGGTACTAGGCCGGAAAACAAATTCTATGGTTGTGCTAATTGGCCTGTAAGATGCTTGACCCTTAGATGCTTGAGTATCCTCAACCGTAGACTCTTGATTACCCTCTAAAAAAAGGTTATCTTGATGGCTTATGGGGTTTAGTGGGGGACTATGAAGTCTAGGGTTTGGGATAAAAGTAGACAAAGGTTGGGGGTTCTGTGTATTAAAGGAATCTGGGCAGCTCCATGCCTCAATTTGTTTTTTATATTTCATGGTGCTTTTACCTGCCCTTTTGAAACTTAACTTTGGTACCCTTATAGCTAAGTCCCTTTCCAACTCTGCATCATCACCTACCTTAAGTATATACACAACAACTGCCCAAAATTTAACACCTAACCTTGCCATTTCCATTACACTTTCATCACTAATTACCCTTTTCAGACCCACCTCAAATTGCATACAAGCTGGGTCCATAAAAAACAAAGAATGTTCATAATCAACCCCAACCTTACTCATTACTAAATCATCTAAATCAAACTAAGGAATTAGTTCTGCATCAACTTCTATGGTACAACCTTCACCTGCAACATAATCTAAACCATTGTTTGTCCATTTAAATTTACCCCCAAACCAAAATTTTACAGTAAATTTGTCAAAAACAGCTGCCTAAACCGAAAAAAGGGCAAAATCAAAAACTAATACAATCCAAAACCAACAGATTATAAAAAAAAGTTAAATGCTAGAGAATTAATAAGGGGAAATCGACATTACCATTCAAGAACCGAAATTCAGCAGCGCCTTGGACTTCCTCACCTTCAATTGAACTTCTTCAACACCGAGACCTTGTTCTTCGCATTCAACTTAATTTTTAGGGTTTGATTTTGAATTTGGGGAAGTTTGTATGGGGGTCAGTAATGGAGGATGGAGGAGGATGATGGGTTATTTTTGAAAAGTTGGGTAAAAAGAAAAAAAGGAAAAAAAAAATAAAGGGGATACCTGCTGTTGCCGGTTATCAGGGGGGGTGGGTATGTTTTGAACAAATTAGGAGAATAGTTCAGATTATTAAAAAATAATTGATAGTTGGAATTAATTTTGGCCAATGGGTGATAGTTGGGATTAATTTCAGCCAATTTTCCTTTATTTTAATAATACGTTGAATGTTAGATTTCTTAAGTTTATTATGTTTTGGTGAGGCCAAGTGATTCTCGAGATGTAACCTTTAGACTTTCGATGACGTTATTTCTTTTCTATTGACACTTTAGTTTTTTCCTTATCACTAAAACGACATCGATCCTATAACCAGTTTAACTTAAATGTCTGATATGACACCTGGAATTCATATTTACATGTGAACATTTGATTCACTTTAACTTAAACTATTACAATTAGTATCAAAGCCAACGTTCTTAAAACATATAGAGAAATAATTATGACCTTAGTTGAGAGATGGGTGTTAAAACAATTGGGATAAAATTGTTTGAAAAGATCATATATTGTGTAGTGGTCTAAAATGAATAATAAGTGTGTAGTTAAGTTTTAAGATTTTTGTTTCGAGCCTTCTTTGTTAAAATAAGGTGTTGTTTGTTGTAAACCATGATATTATGGATAAAGGTAAAGCACCCATGCAACCCAAAACCGGATAAAGGTAAAGCGCCCATGCAACCCAAACCCCAGAGAAGGTTAATGAGGAACTAAATTTTGACTTTGTACCCATCTGGAGGGCAATCACAAACTTAGACCTTTGGATAATTAGAGAAAATGAAAGTTTTTGGAGTAAAAGGAAAGGATGAAAATAATACAAACCAAGGTAGATAGCGTCTAATATGACTTAATATCTGATTTGACTATGTTTGACTAATTTTCGAATAGCTAACAGATTGGTAAGGGGATAATCTAGTAGGTCAAATCATGCTGAGAAAACCTTAAACCAAGAGGCACCCCCACCCAATAATATCAATGAGGAAACCGTAAGGGAAGTTCCTAGATAAAAGATGAAATTTTGCTAGAGGAGCCTGAACTAGCCCTGGAGCCCCTAAAGAAGGAAGACGTACCCGAGCCGCCATTAGATGATCAAGCTAACTTAGGACAGGGATTTTCCGATGATAAAGTGGTGATGATGGGGGAGGAACCTGCACTGGCAGTTTATAGCCCGAAGGGTGTTTGGGATTTGGATCTCAAAGACAGAGAGCGATGTGGAGATGTGGGAAGAGGAACCACTAGTACCTAGACCCATTATTCTAACTGCTCTAAGAGTGAAGTTGAAATCGAGCGACCATCAACGAGGTGTGGAGATGATGTTGAGTCGATATATGATTAAGGGATCGCTTTCAGTGGGGATCGTTAGCAGTAAGAGGACCCCAAAGTGGATCCAGAGGAGGATCCAAAAGAAGAGCCACGCTAAGACTCTGGGTCAGAGGATGATAATGACTAGATGGAGGATTCAGCGCGCTTGAGTCTATTAGTGACTTTGAAGACGATTTGATTGATGATGAGGACTTTTTACCATCCAAATTTTAGGAGCGTAGTGACACAAGAGATGTAAACCATTAGACCATCTAGTTTAGTAGTTTTGTTTTCAATTTTGTAATAATATAAACCCTACGGGTAATAAAATTTGTGTATTTCTTTTTTTTTTCTTCCTTTTTTATTTTTTTTTTCCTATCTTTTTGAGTTATGTATACCTTCATGTATGAAACAATGGTTGTGAAGGATAGTATTGCATTGCAAGTGTCTGGTAGATGATGAAACACCAATGGGGATGTTCCGTCCTGGATTAACCTTACAACTCTGATACCATGAAGGTTAAAAGAATGCGGGAATTTTAAATTGTTTGGGTTTTGAATACTTGGTTTGTATTAAATTCAAACGAATAATTATAACTTTATTTATAAAAAAGACTAGCAAGCTAATTATAGAAACATATTATACTCAATTTCTAATTTAAAATTATTCTAGTCAATAACAATTATTTGATTCTAATTTTCTACACTAACACACCTCCTTACACGAAAGCCCTTTGGGCTAGAGGTGTGGATGCATGACATGTTCTTCGTATACCAAACGTGAGTTATTTTACTTGAATTTCAGGGGTGAATGAGATTCAAACCCTTGAACTTTTCATTATGTTGGCTTTGATAACATGATAATAAGTAAGATAATAGTATTTGAGGTTTTGAGTGGTTGATTATATTTTTGTTCTATTAGGTTCACAACTTTACATGTTCATACAAACACAGAGTAAGAGTTAACTAAGGCAAACTTAATGTTGGACCTCTTGGGTTTTGATGATGAGTACACTTTATTTAAACAAATTTATTTTTAGAGATTGTTTGCAGGTCAATATCCGGTCATGTTTAAGATCGTTGATGGTACCTATGACTTGGTCTATGAACATGTACTCGTCAAAGGAATCCAAAGAAGTTAGAAAAGGTATATCGCTTAGGATGTCAAATGTAGACAAGAGGTCTACTGTTCCCAAGTTTGATGATCTAACGCTGCTGGAAATTGGAGACTGTGCACCGTTCCCAGACTAGAAGTCAGGAGATAATACGTCTGCTGGAATTCTGATTATTATTATATTTTTAGATTTTAAGTTGATGTATTAGTTAAAATTAATTTGTTGCATTAATTAATTATTAAGTTAATTGAAAAAATATTTTCTAAACTACCTAACGTATGATTTTCTAAAACCTTTTTATTAGGCTTTATTTTTGGATATATATTTAGTGAATAACTAATTAGCTAAATGTAGTGAAGAGAACAATAGCTGATTTTAGGTATTCTTGGATATTATTAGTTAAAGGTAACCGTGGTTATTATTGGAAAAGGGTACTGTAGCTATTAATAGTAAAGAGGAACCGTGCCTAAGATTAGTAAAAGGAACAACAGCTAAAATTAGGTAAAGAGGAACTGTGTAACCAACTTACCTATTTTTAGTTAAAGGAACCGTAAGCTATTATTAGTATTGAGGAACTATAACTGATTTGCCTATAGTTAGTAAAAGGAAACGGTAGCTAATATTAAGGAAACCGTGGCTTTGATTTATTCAAATGCACACTTATTTTTTCTTTGGATTAAGGCAATAACCGTAGGATTGACCTTACTAATTGAGATCCATATTATTCTCCTTATTATTTGGGATAAGGGAATAGTGGGTAGTTACCTCCTTTTTATTAGGGAAATTGGCTCTATAAATAGTGGACTCGGTTGTTCCTCAAACAATGCCTTCGTATGAGCCATTAAATTCATACGTCATTTTTAGAAAATTAAAAAGAAATATTTTGTTCAAATATTGCTACTTAAATTATAATATTTTCTTGTGCAACTCATTGATTTTATCTTTAGAGAACTTTATCCTTGTGTAAAGGTTTTTGAGAGAGTTATTGTAACTAGACTTGGGTGAGTCTAGGGGAGAATTAGATAGCTTCTAGTGAAGCTAGTGAAGAGATTAGCTTTTAGTGAAGCTAAGAGAGTTGCTTTGAGTGAAGCAATTGAAAGGAGAAGTTGGCCTACTTGATGCGCTTCGAGTGAAGCAAGGTGTTTAATGTAATTGTAACGAGTTGCCTTAAACATAGTGAAGAGTTTAGAAATCCTGTGGGGTCGTGGTTTTTCCTTCTATTTAGGCCTAGAAGGTTTCCATGTAAAATCGTGTTGTCTCTTTCATTATTTCGCTCTAAGTTTAAGTTTTATTTCTTTTATCTAATTCCGCAAAAACAGGGCAAAAACACTTAAACTTATAACAACAACAATTCACCCCCCTCTTGTTGTTGTTCCCATCTCTAACACAATCTACACTTAATATACTTACCTCATAATAGCAGTAGCGAATACATCCAGGATTCAAAATTATGGGTAACAACATTCATCAACATGTTGAATTAAATTAATAAACATTCAAGAGTTTTGTTTGTAAAACGAGCATCTCAAATGTTTTTCATTGCTCCAAATCATAATTTACAAGTTACAACGAGATTAAAGTCTAACATAGTGAAATACAAGGTAGCTAAATATAAAATTACAATTGTTCTCTTTTGAGTTCTCATATTTTGATATCGTGATACAATTGCATCAAGACTAACATCCCTAAATAAATCCTACTCAAAATAAGTGACCAAATTATTATTCAAAAACTGATCTCCCATACTATTACGCACTTTGTTTTTGATTCAATCTAGAAAATGATCTTTCTACACTTGTTGTTGCCACGAGGAGAAGCAATACCAATTTCAAAAGCAAGTAGACAACTGGGTGACTCTCATGCTTCCTTGTCTTAACAAGCTTTACTTGAAAGTTCATTGAGATTCTTCACATTTGAAAATCGCTAGTCATTTCTCACATCACCAATGAAACTTTTGAATTGATTCTTTAAGGAATATCACATCTTCATTTGTAAATTCATTGGGATAAAATTTAGCAAGTTTAAGCAACTCTTTTGTATATCAAAGGATGAAATTCTATCATAATTATGAAATCAAGACATACAAATAAGTAGATATTTTTTTTTCTCTAAAATGATTTTCAAGTTTTGTAACTGTAGATCAATTACACGATAATGATGAAGATTTGTCACACGAGGAGTTTTACTACAAATCATTCTCCTTCCAACCACTTAAGAAACCTATAAATCTTCCATTTTCAAAATATTTAGTGTCATACCAAACTAAGAATTAGGTAACTTTGTTCAGGTGAGTTTCCCACCCATCATCTCGTAGTTTTCGTAATCCCCATTTGGTACTATCAACCAACTTCATTGCATTAACTATATCTTGATCTATTTTTTTTGAATTCACATTCAATGAATTTGTCAACCCAACCCAAACAAAACTAAATGATAGTAACATACCTAAGAATATGCTTTAACCTTGTCGGGATCATGAGCTTCTACAATTACTTCAAGTGACTCAAGGCTTACTGGAAACATATTAAGCATATTCTTAAGGATTTTAAAGTGAGAACTCCAATGAGTATCACCAGGCCTAATTAGTTAAGATCTTGATTCAAACCACAACTTGTCACAAGTTCACCGAATGACAAAGTTTCTGCAATATCAACCAATTGTTATTCACGAAGAATCTTTTCGTTTAGGTGAACCACCAAGAAAATTCAATAAAAGGGGAGGAACTTTATCAAATAGCCAACGACACTCATGATTCATTTTTTCCTATGGCTACTAGTCCTAACTAAAGTTGGTGAGCAAAACAATGCACATACTGTGGAAATGGACATTCATTCATGATTAAAGTTTAAGATCACCAATGCCACCTTTCATGTTGCTAGCACCATCATAGCCCTAACCACGAACTTTAGAAAGTGTAAGAGAATGCTCCAAAAGCAAGGATTTTAGTTCATTCTTAAGAGTCAAAGATGAGGTATAAGGAATATGCACAGTAACAAGAAATTGCTCCATTACATCACCACTTTTCCTAACATAATGCGAACAAAGAGACAATTGCTCTTTATCAGATATATCAGTAGACTTATCAGCAATAATAGCAAAATATTCATCACGAGTTTCATCAATAATTTATTTAATGGTCTCTTATGCACAAGTATTGATAGTATCAGGGCCGGCTATTAGGGCGTGCAATTTATGAGCTACCGCTCAGGGCTCCGATTTATAGAGGGCCACAAATTTTGTTATATGGTTAAAATTAAAATGACGGCCTTTTGTGTATTGTGTAGAAAAATTAAATGGATATGGACAGTAATAAAATTTAATGTATTCACATTCAATCTATTTTTTAAAAGATAATTATATAAATTGTCAATAAATTTATATTATTAGCTTGTATTGAATGATTAGGATATACTAGTATAAATTATTGTAGGTGAACAAATATAATCTCTCTTGATAATTTTTAATTTACTACTTATATTATTAATTCAATTAAGATAAGTGATAATATATAGTGGTTTAAACTTTAAACTTAGAATGACTATTTGAAGTTATGATGAATAGTTGTTGGTTCCATGTAATTATAAAATTTAGCAATATTTTAATATATTGATAAAAAAATAATTGTACTAAGTAAAGTATTGATAAACAAATTTACAAATACCAAAATATAATAGAATGTAATTTTAGATTTTAGGAACCCCTAATTTATAATTTGTTCAGGACCTTTGAAATGTTGGAGACGACCCTCGATAGTATCCTTCTAATGCTATGAGCTATTAGCATACAATTTCCAGGGGCATTATCCAAAACAACATGTGGTCTACCTTCAGCATCAAACTTCAAAGCTCAACAAATTTACCTCTAATATGTGAATCATGTTTTTTATTGTGACTACGAGCATGCATACCTTGAAATAAAAGCCACCTCAAATAGTTAATAGAAGCTTCTAATCTTCTTCGACATTTATTTTTTGTCTATTCATCTCGCTTGTTTAAAGCTAACAAAGTTGAGCACTTTTAATTCTTGAAATTCACAAGAGATATCATTACATTTTGATGAGCAATCATGTTTGAACAAACCTGTAAATCAAGTGACCTTAGCTTCCTTCAACCATGGAAACCATCATTAACAAAAGCATCTATTTGAATATTATCATCCTTGAACAAATAATAAGCAAAACAAATGTTGCATCCTTATATACATTGTATTTAAGCCAAAATTTGTATTTACAATACCATTTTGGATTAAACCAATGCCTTTTCGTCCCAAAACTCGTATAAAGAAAATCATGTTCTTCAAGTTGACAAAGTATTCTAGAACAATATTAGCTTCTAACAATGTCTTAATCATTTACATGCTATTCAAAAAATCTTTTTCTTTTACCAGGGTCTTGTGGAACATTCATAACATCAACTTCATTTAATCTTTCTATATTAATAGGGTAAGTAGTTTCAGTTCCGTGCTCTTCATTTTGAGGATGATTAGTTGATGAAGAAGGAACATTATTTGATTGTACTTCACTTTATTGAGTTGGAAGGAAATTTGGATTGGATTTATTCTCACTTTCTTTGCTTACACGTTTGGCAAATAAACTAGCAATACTAATTTCTTTTACTCTCTTCATAATCTTGTCAATTTATATGAAACCACAATTCCACACCAAACAAACCCTAATTTAAGATTAAATGAAATTATAAGAAAAAGTTACATTTATACTTTTACTTCACCATTCACCAATAATCAATAATCAATACGACTAGGGATGACAATGGGTACTGGACCCGACCCGGATCCGTGGATCCGTATCCGTTTTCACGGATCTGGTCCTAAAAATATAGACCCGTCGGATCCGGGTCGGATCCGGATCCTGTTAAATTTCACGGGTCCGGATCCGGATATGAGAAAAATACCCAGACCCGGACCCGCGGTTATGGAGGACCCTTTTTTTTTAACTTTTTTTTAATTTTTTTTATATCTGCCTAAGCCTAACCCTAGCCCTGTTTTGAGTTTGAATACCCTCTCCCACTCCTAGTAGCCCAGTCTCCCTCCCAATTCCCAAACTCCCATCTCCCACTCTCGCATAGTCGCACACTCGCACTCCCTCGCTCCCAAACTCCCTCCCTCTGCCTCGAGTCCTCGACAGTTGACTCCTCCCAGTAGCCCAGTTGCCCAGCGCCATTCATCCATCACAGTCGACTCCTCGACAGGCGGCTGGAGGAGGTAATGAACCCTATTTTTTATTTTTTTCCTGCACTACTTTTGATTTATGTTGAGTAGTAGATATATGTCTAATGTTGAGTTTAATGGTTGATTTATGTTGAGTTTAATGGTAATTTTTGATTTTAATGGTAATTTTTGATTTATGTTGAGTAGTTTTTTATTTATTTGAGTTTAGTGGTTGATTTATGTTGATTTATTTGAGTTTAGTGGTTAGTTTATGTTGATTTATTTGAGTTTAGTGGTTGATTTGTCCGTCAATTTTTCTGGATTTTTTTTTAGCTGAACAACGAAATTGATTCATTTATCGAAGGAATTTGGAGTACTTAATTGTTTTTGTTTTCATGAAATTTTAGTTATTTTTTCACATTTCAATTGAATCTTTTGTGTTAGATGAAGCTTTTTTTGTTTCTGAATTAAAAAAAAATTAAAACAGGACCCATTTTGGACCCGGATCCGGTACTAGATCCGCAGTATCCGCGGATCCGGATCAGGGTCTTGCAAAACTGGACCCGCGGATCCGGGTCCACCTGAACCCGGTCCAGATCCGACCCGTTGCCATCCCTAAATACGACACACAATCACACAAATGACAAAACTAATTATGATGAAACCACAAAACCACAAACCCTAGATAAATTCACAACTATTAGTCTCTATTCCTAAACCTTAAAATAATTTTTTAAAGAACAAACTACAAAAAGTTGAAGATTATAATTTTTAAGAAAAGAAATCACAAATTAATTGGATGAGAGATTAAAATTCAAAGGAAAAATTTACAATAAAAACCAAAGAATGGCGGACAAGTGGAGTGTGGACCATGTATGTGGTCTGTGGACGCACACATGTGGTAGGCAAGACGAAAGGAAGGTTGAAAACAAAGGCGATAGTTGGTGGCCGATGGGCGGTGGCAGTGAGACTGTAAGAGAAGTCTCCACTTGCCAGTCATGAGTATTGAAGTATTGAAACAGAATACCAATTACCAAACTAGAATTGAAATTTAAGATGAAAGAGAAAGAAAGAGAAAAAGGGAGGATTGCTGAAGAGACAATTGTAATTGACAGATAATGCATTGATGGTTTTATTAGGCTAGAATGATGGAAGGTAATAATGATTTACAAGGTTAGCCTTAAATATATTTTTTCTTTCTTACAATATTCTCACATTTATCTTAAGGTAAATACATCCAATGAAGTCAATCCCAATAAATTTGCTTTACTTTTAGATTTGAATTTGATTCCACCATTTTTAATTTTTATATTTTCTCTTATTTCTAATATCTCAAGATTACTACTTTAGTGTAATAAATCTAATTTCTTGATGTCCGTATCAAAATATTATACTTCGTATTTAATACTTCCTCTGTTTTGAAATACCTGCTACATTTCAATTTTGGGCGCTATTTATTGTTCAAGTTTATTTTATATGTTGCAGCTAATATGTAAGTAAAAATGTAGTTAAGTAGGATCTTATTTGAATCGTATAATCGCATACTTTCATATTATTAACTTATTATAAGTTTTAGATATGTATAATTCGACATATAAATAAACAAAATACCATATTGAATTACATAAAAAATTAAATATAAAGAATATAATGGAATAGAAGTACATTTATACAGAGGATTAACAATGTATTGGCAAATGGCAAGACATATAAGACAAGTAGACAAAGTCTATAATGACAGCTTCGAACCTCTAGCCTCCAAACAAGACACATATATCATCCCTTCATAAAAGAGTATTCTCCTATACAGATAATAGATCAGATTGAATACATCAACCCAACAAATCCCACTTGAAAACACAAAGAAAAAAAGAAAGAAAGAAAGAGAGAGCTATAATGTCATCTAATATCAACACCTCCAAAGGCTCAACAGTAGGAAATCCTATTCATTGCAAAGGTAAACTTATATATTAGTTAGTATTATTCTCAAGATTAATATTATTATTAAGTATATAATAATTAAGGCTTCATCTCTCTTTATTATGACTACAACGTTTTTCTAATTAAAACGAAGCGTATTGGGGTTTTGATGAGGTAAAACGATACTTTGCAGCTGCAATAGCGAGAGAAGCAGGACAACCATTGGTGATAGAGGAGGTCGTAGTTGCGCCCCCAAAAGCTCATGAAGTTCGGATTAAGGTTCTTTGTACTTCACTATGTCATACCGATCTTACCTTATGGAAATTAAAGGTAAATATGTTTGAAATTTGTCACATCTTTTTTTTTTGGGTAATACTCTCTGTTTTTTTTAACCTATTATACAGTTTTAGTAAATTTTAAATTTTAATATCTTTAAATATACAAAATAAAAAATTATAAAAAAGACATGGATATATTTTAGCTTTTAAATATGTCTCAAAAACATTAATAAAATTTTTCTCAATGAGAAAAACACTATAGAACGAAAGTAATAACAAGACTAATAAAATTATTTAGAGTTCTTTACCCAAATTCTATTGGACTATTACTTACTCTGTTGGTTAAACTTGTATAGCTTAAATATATGTATGAGAGTTTTGACTTATACTTATTTGATTTGTGTTAATGTAACGATTATTCATATCAAAACTTTATAAATTTTAATTATACACAATTAGAGATATTAAGAATTGACTAGTACACTGGATAGAGTGTATAAAGAAAATGAGATATTAGTAATTTAGTACTGAATTGGAAGGAGGACATCTAAAGCAAAAGACGCACATCAACAATACTTTAAATTTTTGTAAAGAAATATTTCACAATATTTTAACTTAATAGATGAGGAGAGATATTAAATTTTTATAAAGAAATAGAGACAATATGTCTCATCAACAATTAAACTTACAAAGCAAGTAGATAAAAATAGAGTGTTTTTTCAAGAAAAAGTTGAAGAATCAATAAAATCTAAAGAAAATGATAAGTAATTATCCTAAAATAAAAATAATGTATAATAAATAGGACGAATTAAAATAAAAATAAGTAAAATGTTTAATTTTTAAGTTATAAGAAGCTAAATATTTGAAAATATAATCATTACTATGTGAAATTACCTAGTAAAACCAAGCTGAAAAAAAACCATATATAATAAATATTGGTTGTACGGATTTTGTGCTTCCCTCCAAAAGGAAAAGAAAAAGAAAGCATAGTAATAATAACTAACAATAGAGTGCTGGTAGAAGCTAAGATCCAAAGTTGGTTGCAATTAAGACAAAAACAATTAGTCACCTCAAGTTTGAAAACACCTAAGCAATTTTAGATTTTTCCAATTTTTAAAGGCCTTATTAATTATTATTATTTTTTTTATGAAGTAGTTAATACTTATTACTAATAGTGATATTTTTCCATACAACATGTCATACTCAATAACAAATACTACCTCCTATTCAGCTAAATTGCCCCATTTTTTTTTTGGCACTATTCACTTATCACTCTTAATTTGTATTTTACTCTTAATCTATAAGTTAAAACATAGTCATATGGGATCTTGTTTGATTCGTCTCAATACAAAGATTATTAATATCAACTTTTTATAATTTTTAATTAAGCATAATTTGAGATATTAAGAGTTAAAATGTTGCCTCGGCAAGTGTGAAAAAACAAATGGGACAATTGAGCTGAATAGGAGGGAGTATTATAAAACAGACAAAGTATCATCATTGTCATGGATTATTATTACTCCGTTATTTATATTTATATTTATATTATTGACTTATCATGTGATACTTATTATTGAAGGAGTTTCCTGGATGCTTTCCAAGAATTTTAGGCCATGAGGCTGTTGGGTATGCTTCTTGTTCTACCTTTTGTTTTTTTAGAGCCGACTCTTTAACAAGAGCGCCATGAACAGTAAGAATAAGGATCCCGTTATTTTTAGGGGTCTAAATTTTTTATATTCTAATTTTTATTTATATATTGAAAAAAGTTAGTATAATATTTTTCCATAGATAAAAAAGTGATAATATAATAAATAGCAATGAGTTTCCATAATTAATGGTCATCGTGACCTTTTTTATGCATAATATAATATATGACTCGTTATTGTTTTTAGGTTATTGGTTGGTGGATAATTTAGTTTCTTTCATCGATAATCGTTGTAGGTGTTAAAGTAACTAAGTAATGATATTTAAAATTTTTTGTATTTTCTAGGTTAATAGGTTAATTGAGCATATTAATATTTTGTCTAATTGATAAAATTAATAATTTATCAGTTGTTATTTAAAAAGGCATAACATTCATATTTTAAAATCTCATTGTTTCGCTTTCGTTCATGGTCCAAAAATGTCCATAACGACCCTTATTTCTTTTAATTTCTAATTCTATTTATATGTAATTATAAATCGTATATAGCTAAATTAATTGTTTAGGCATGATTTGCCTCCTAAGTATTCTGTTTTATTGAATTAATTTAAACTTAAGTTTATGAAAGTTTGCTTATCATTATTATAAAGAAACAAACATGAGATCTCTCTCTCCTTTTTTCTTTCAAGAAAGCTCTAGCCTTCATTATTTATTTTGGGTACTATCAACGTTATGGTTTATGGTAAGGCCATAATTTTTTTAATTTTTAATTTTTCTTTTTTAATCACAAATAAAGTCTATTCTCTCTATAATTATAGAGTTATTTTATTAATTTATTGAATTTTTTATCCATATATTGGGTTTTAAAGTCTTTCATGATGAGATTTTGGAGTTTTGTTATCAATTCGATAGTAAAAAGGTATATGACGTCATCACGGGGTCAGTTCGGCTTATAGAGTCAATATTATCAAACTTATCTTTATTTCAAAGCCACATTAGATCTGAAGACCCCTCAAAAGAGGCTGTATGAAACAATAATGTGATAAAGAGAATGCTTTAGTATTAAATCTCCTTTATAATGATCTTGACTTTTTCAATATAGAATTCTGTTTGATTAAAATTGTTATATATTTAATAAATTGTTACTCTGTTATAGATATCGTATACTCCCTCCGTTCTTTTTTGATCTTCCACATTACTATAACGGGTAATTTCAAAAGTTCTTCCACTTTAGAATACTTTCTATTTTTAGAAATTTTTTATCCCACTTTTACCCCTTAAAACCCCCCTTTTCTTTTAATGTACCCCTTTTCTTTTATTTATAATAATTTTTTTCTCTCATACTTTCAATACAATCATTACTTTACACTACTATTTAATTAAAATAACACCCACTACAACCTCATACTTCCAATACAATCATTATTTCACACTACTATTTAATTAAAATAATACCCACCACAACCCAAAGATTCTATCTTCCTTAATATGTGTGAAAAATCCAAAGTGAAAGATCAAAAAAGAACAGAGGGAGTAATATTTTTATCAATAAATTATTAGATTTCCTAAAAAGAACCAAAGATAAGATTTACTATCAACACACAAAATCAAATAACTATATTTCCCAAAATAACTACTAGATTTTATTAGATGATACAAATTATTCAATTATAACTTTTAATGCATATTTTCTAAGAAAATTTTGATTTTAACATCATTGAATGTGTAAAAAATAGTTTACTATAAAAGTTAGACTTTTTTTCATCTCCAGCTCCAATTCGCACCATATATAAATGGTCAAAGGGTGACGATACTTGGCCTCGCCTTTTGATCGCTAAAATGGAAAAAATGGGCCGTTGGGTCGATGTCAAAAATATGGACACTAAAAAAAGTTGGAACATCTGAGTGTCACTAATAACACGGAAAAAGGGCAATGACACTGGCAACGACACATCAAGGTCGCCTTTTATTTTAGAAAATGGCAACGACCATGCGCCCGTCGCCAGCTCCACTGAGACATAGGCGATGAATAAGCCTCATCGCCAGCCCATTGCCCTTTCCGTTCAATTTTTTTTTGCTTTTTAGTGTGTATATATATATATATATATATATATATATATATATATATATATATATATATATACATGTATATATATACATACATACATGTATATGCATACATATATATATATATATATATATTAAAATATATATACATGTATATATATATATATATATATATATATATATATATATATATATATATATATATATATATATATATATATATATATATTGGAATAAATATTAATTAATGGAATAATAATAAAACAAAATAAATGAAATTAATTCAAGAAATTATTATATATATAAAATAAAAATTTATCTTACAAAGTCATAAAAATATTACAATATACACAATTATTGATCGGGAGGAGGTTAAGGGAGATTATTAAAATGCGACTGGAGAAATGACAAAAATTATTCTCGCAATTGTTGCACATAAATATTGTACGTTATCACTGACATTTGATTGTATCCCTTTTGCATTTTTTCCCTTAGATGATTAAATGACCCTGTTTTCTTATCTTCCAATTGTAAACCATTATTGAATAAAGGCATCATAATGCGGCGGCTGTGAAGGTTGGAAAAATGGGTTAGCAATTGGACTCAAGGGGTAAATGAATTGGGATGCGGACACCACTCCAAAGACTTCTCTCCTTTTCCTTTTTTCATGCTTGAACCACCTTTGACATTCTCAATGGCATACAAAAGAAATTTGAGTAGAGATAGGAATAGAAGTATACCTGTCAAGCTCCCTAGCAAAGGAGGAACAATGATAGTAACTGATGAACGCTCATTATCCTTTTGCATAGCCTCCTTCACAGGTTATTGGCTAGCATTCTCTCTCCTTTTTATTTTTTTATTTTTTTTATTTTTTTTATTCTTTTATTTTTTTAATTTTTTCGGGTAGGGATAAACAAAAAGGAAAAACAAAACAAAAACAAGAACAAAAGCGATAAAAATCCTAATCTAAGAAAGCATAAAAACTAAACTAGGAACGCAATAAAAATCTACACTAAAGGGTGTAGACTCCCCCCGTACTCATCAAAAGCATTGTCGTCAATGCTTTACAACATAGCAAAGGGACAAAGACATGAAAAACGTAAGCACACAGATAGGGGAAGTCTAATGTAAAAAAATACTAAAACATAAATAAAATCTAGCAAAAGGTACGGGTTGCCTCCTACAAAGCGCTTGGTTAACTTCTATAGCTCGACGTGATTCAACCTAGTTAACTAGGCTCATGATTGGACATTGTCAGAGCTCTTAGCATCTTATCGAACTCCTTTGAAAAATTTAAACCAAGATGATAGAGTTAGTTCGAAAGAAGAATAACTACAAAAGTGAAGGTGGGAGCCCTTTTCAATTTGTCAAACAGTCTAGCAACACATTCATGAAAAGCATGCACATTAGTCCAATTTAGCACATATGGATCATGGTCAAGGAGACTATAACAGGAGAGTTTGTCAATAACATAATTATCAGCAATAGAATCGGTATTAACAAACTCTATAGTACTCTTATGAATTAAAGGTGGTGATGCTGCCATAAGGGACTTTTCTTCCTCGGCCAAAAACTAATTGAAACATGAAGGGTTCTCGAGATGAAGAAACTTCGTATCAAAAAAATTAACTGTTGCTAATGTTTCTTCATCATAGACTCCGTTACCCTATAACATTATCTCAAGTGCATCTATTTCACATTCCCAAATAGACTTGGAATGACACTCCTCATTAACAAAGTTGGGATGATCAGTGGTGGACTCACACCCAATGGGTGGTGAATGAATGAGGGGAGATGGAGAGACACAATCATAAGAAGTAATATCATAAGACTCAATAGCATCAGACACCACAGACCCTACTTCCTCATCATCAATAAACTTGTTATTAACTGCAAATTTTTCACCAAGTGACTCTTCCACCTCCTCACCAATATGACTCTTATAAGATGAATTAAGATCTTTATTGCTATTCACATTTGAATGCATAATTTTGACCTCTTGCTCAAACGCTTGAGCACAAAGACTCAAAAATTCTTTTGGCAAGGTTTCAACATAAGAATCATTGGCACAAGTCAAATCTGAAGATTCATACACCATTATAGAAGGAACAATAAATGAGCTATCACAAAAAAAATTAATGGGTAAGTCAGAGTTATCAAGATTATCACCTTGTTCTATTGGAAAGTGTAACTCATCCACATTACCCTTTGAAGAAAAGGAATCATCAAGCTCAATTGTTGCACCACTTGTTTTCTCATTGTCCATTACTATCTGATCGATAATTACTTGATTACGAGCAAGACTAGCTGATTGCTCAATTAAATGTTCATTCGTTATTGCTAATAGCTCGATTATTGTTTACTCTAGTCTAGAATGAGATTCTTGACGTTGTTTAATTTCAACCTGCAAACACTGAGTAGACATATTGCAAAAAAAACCCCAACGATAACTGTCATCCATGTCAAGTATCTGACCATTACCCATATAGTTGGCTAGACTCCTAGACTTGGGGTTTATCCCCTGTAAAATCACATGGCCTAAATCTTCATAGTAAAAAGTGTAACCACAACAACACAAATATTCCACATAATCTTGAAATCTAGAGAAATATGCGTGGAATTGCTCAGCTTCATATTGCGGAAAAGAAAATATTGCCATGGAACCAAACAAATAAATTATACATCGCCTCCCCGGCAACGGCGCCAAAAACTTGATGGTGCAAATTTTAATAACCGCAAGCGCACGGTTGACATGTAGTCACAGGTCGAACACAAGGAGGCGAGTTAATCAATTTGTTTGTTTTATGATTACAAGACACGGATTAAAAAATGATATGATGGGGAAACTAATACTAAGATGCAAGAACTAAAGCTAAAACAACAATTAATA
This sequence comes from Amaranthus tricolor, assembly GCF_026212465.1. NCBI lineage: Eukaryota > Viridiplantae > Streptophyta > Magnoliopsida > Caryophyllales > Amaranthaceae > Amaranthus > Amaranthus tricolor. The sequence continues at coordinate 17,010,696 of NC_080059.1, read as the reverse complement.
TGAAGATAACAATGATATAACAAATTCTAGGGCATCGAGCATCACCAAATTCTAACATGGGAGTCGATCACTCTCATGATTGTATGAACTGAGTCATTAACATAATTAAATGTGATCTAATTAATCTCAAGCTTCCGCTCTATTGATTAATATTGGTTTAAGACCAAACTAGTGTTAATCCTCAAACTTCCGTTTTATTGGCTAAACTAGTAGAAATTTAACTTAAATATATCTCAATCCTAAATTAATCCTAATCTCAAACTTCCGTTTTATTGAAAAGGTTGATAAAGATATTTAAACTGAGATTCATTAAGCATAGATTTAATTATAGACTCAAATTCACACAATCAATCTATAAAACGTCATCCCATGCTTCGAATTAGGATTTGTTTCCTAACCCTAGAGAGGAAAACTACTCTCTAGACATAACAATAAAGAACATGTAATAAACAATAAATAAACTCTTAGATAATAGATAGACTCATTACATAAAAGTAAATGATAAAGTTGTAAATAAAGAAAACTTACTAATAAAAATAACATAAATGGAAATGGCAAGAAATTAAATATAACAATGGAGTTTTTACTCGATAAAAGATGATGGAATAACAAAGGAACAATAATGAAAACTCAGAAAAACTAAGGGGAAAAACTTCCACTTACAAAAAAGAAACTAACTCTATTTATAAAAACTGCTAAAAAAAACGTAACCGTTGCACGTCATGGGAAAAAACTGAGTCGGTGGTGGAGGACCTCAGCAGGAAAGCCAGTCGGCTTTTGATGAAAACACAGACATATTTTTCCAGAACGTGCAGCCGACTCGACGGTAGCTTTTTTCCCACAAAAGTCGAGTCGGCGTTCTGTGCTGACAAATTACAGCAACTTCAAATGGTCGCCATTTCTTGCTCGGTTGTTGGAATTGGACATAATATACCGTTGGAAAGATCTTGAAGTCTATTTTTCAATTCCGCAAACCTTGCTTTAATGCAATCTGTCTATCAAAAGTTATCACCAAAAGAGTGAGTACATATCAAATTTCACTTTAAAACTTTTGCATTTTAAACACCTTTAACTCTTTTGCCCATGTTCATTGTAAAACATCTTCAAACGAGAAATAATCTCCTTAGTAAACTTCGTCATCATTAAAACCATAAGAATTATGCTTAAAAACGATCAAAACCGCTCAAAATCAACAAGAATAACCAAAATGGGTAAAGTAGCATAACTCTTCAAAATAAGCATGAAATTACTAACGACAACCATCATTAAGGAGTATAAAATGATATAAATAAGTGCAAATAATTTCACTTATCAACGTATGATCGAACGACTCTTCAGCTAGAAAATACACTTTAGCAGTAGGAAAAGCATCCTCCCAAACTTGATTTTCCAAGACACGATCAATCTTACTAAACACATGAGCTTCCCCACTTCTCTTATTAGACCAAGGAAAGAAACAACCATTGAATCTCAAATTATGAAGACCACAAGCATCCATACATCGATGCAAAGGAATAGTTTTCTGCAAGCGCATTGCATGACCAGTACATTCATCCAAACCAGTTAAGCAATTAAAGTCCCCCATGACTATCCAAGGGCTATTAATGTGAAGAGAAGCCAATTGCTGAAACAAAACAGACCGAATACTAGCACTATTATCCCCATAAACAAAAGAGCATAAGAAAGACTCCCTTATAATAGGTTTAATCTCTAAATGAATAATTTTACTGCTCATGAAAAGAATAGTAACATTCATCTCCCTACCCTTCCATCCAAAGATGATTCGACCACCATGATGATAAGCCAGATTATGAGAGAACACCCAACCAGGGCAAAGATTTTGACATAAACGACCAAGGTTAGCCCTCTTCACCTCAGTGTCAAGGAAACTAAACAAGGAAATATTATGAGCAAAAAGAAATCTAGACAACTCCTTTTGTCGCTTAACCATATTCAATCCCCTAACATTCCAACATAAGATGTTATTCATTGGCCATGGATGGGGAAGCCCCCAGCGCCTTTATTTGGTTCCTCTTCCACAGTTTCAATACCTTCTACAGCACTATCAAGAACATTAAAACCATTACCAGTAGCTAAAATACCTGCCAAACCTGACTGAGTCGGAATCAATGGTCTCACAGGTGGGCCTTGCTGCACAGATTTGGTTCGTGATTGAATCAGTTGAAAACCCTTATTGTCAACTACTGCTACAATCTTTGGGGTAGACGGCAAAACAGTTTTACAGTGTTCCTCCACATACCCTAATTGTTCACACTTCTTACACCATAGAGGCTTCCAGTCATACGTGACAGCTTTCGTTACAAGTTCACCATGTTCATTCTCATAACATAACTCATCAGGAAAATCATTAGTATTACTCATGTCAATAAGAACTCTAGCAAACATTCCCCTAGCCTTGTTAGTTGTTGCTGTGTCAAAACGCTTAACTTCCCCTAACATGCCAGCTATCTTACCTAGACTTCGTTCACCCCAATACATGACATCAAGACTTGAGAAACGAGTCTAAATAGGCAAAGTAGAAAGGTGTTCTTTTTCATATGACATAGAAGCTACCCACGGTTTGACTATGAACGACTTTTCATCAAGCATAAATCTATTCATATCACACGCCTTAACTCTATCCTGTTGTTCCAAGAACCTCACAAGATACACTCCTTTAGCCACCATCACAATTTTGTCAATGCTAAGATCCTTCCAAATTCTCTTAACATATCCCTCCATCACATGTAAGGGAGGATTGACACCCAAAAAAAAGCATACAACAACAGATTCCCAAAAAATGAACCTCATCAATGATATCCTCAAAATCAATCTTAACAGGTTTACGGGAGGAAGTTTTACCTACAGATGGGGGCACACCACCGACTGATTTCGGAGAAGGCTGAACTAACGGCAATGTAACAATAACTCCATAGGCAACCTTAGGACTACTTTACACCATATTCGCCCAACTTGCCTTCTCTTCCTGAATCTGATGCATCAGAGTAACCACGGGGCTAGTAATCAATTGATGTCGCTGCTAAAGGGTTTAATAAATGTCACTAAGTCCACAATATTTACTATTAGAAATTTGAAGTAGTGACATTTAAATTAAATGTCGCTAAATATATCCCACCAAAAGCAAATTATGTTGTAGCGACAACACACCAGTTCTTACATTGTTATAAATTAAGAGCCTTGGCGACGAGCCGTTGCTTTCTTCTAGAGAGTGCAGTTTGGGATTTTCTTTCTTTAGTTTTTTGTTAAGGTTTAAACATGATTTGTGCCACAAACATGTCATTACTTAATATGGGAAGGTGGAGAAAGACATGGAAAAACAAGTGTTATGCTTAATACCCTATATAAGAAGATCAAAGGATTAGGGTTTCACATATAATCAAATTATAATTTCTGATTTTGTGTTCCTAATTTTTATCCTCCCATATTTTCTCTACAAGATTTTTGAGTGAAAAAATCTTGCAAACTCTTTCACTTAAGTTTCTGAGATTACTCTATTCAATCACTTGTTCTTCACACTGTCTAGGTATACAGTTCTTATATTTAGATGCAAATTATCGTATCTTAAAAGTGCACTCCAAATTTTAGCGTAAGCTCCAAGTAGGAATAACACTTTTAGAAAAAAATAGATAGTGCCTCGGTTTAGTATCAAGTTTCCGAATGCAATATTGTCTAAAAGATCTTTGTTTTGGTGTCAATTTAAGTGCAAGTTTATTATTTATTAGTAACTTTATTTTCTTAGAATTTTGTAGTAGGTTGTTCAAGACTTGTAATCTTCATTTTCGGTGCTTGTAAATTATTCAACTTTTCCCATTAAATATAAACTATTACGACATATTTTTGTCGAAAAACTCTAATATAAGAAAAGAGAATAACAACTCAACTAAAACAGAAAAGCAAGTTGTAATATTAAAATTATTTATCATATGCATGATGAAATTAAAAGAAGTTTTTTGATATAGTAATTAATCTATGGTTTACTAATGTATGTAGGATTGTAGAAAGTGTTGGAGATCAAATAGATGAAGTAGTGGAAGGTGATATTGTAATACCAGTATTCCTAGCAGATTGTGGGGAATGCAAAGATTGCAAGTCTAGTGAGAGTAATTTGTGTTCCAATTTTCCATTTACACTGACGCCATTTATGCCAAGGGAAGAGACAAGCAGATTCACCGATTTGAATGGGGAAACTCTCTTTCATTTCATGTTTGTTTCAAGTTTCACCCAATATACTGTTGTGGATATTGCCTATCTCGTCAAACTTGACTCATCCATTCCTCCCAATAGAGCTTGCCTTCTTGGTTGTGGGGTTTCCACAGGTAATTTTGCTCTTCGAATTTTTAATTCTTTGACATTGTTGTTGTATTTAGTGATAGTGACAAAGTAATAACAAAAGATAAAGAAGGTATATGTGTATTGATATGGCATAGAAAAAGCCTATTTATACAACCCTAAAAGAATCATTAGGATCCCAAAATATATTATAAGAATCATATACAATATTATCACCTAATATTTTTCCTTAAAATAAGCTAACAGAAAATACAAATAAGTTTCCTTAATACCCTCCTCAAGTTGGAGTATGTGGATCATTTTATTTCAACTTGCGAAGTAAAAAATAAAATTGTTCCTTGCCTACTTAGTGAAGATATCAACCAACTAAATAGTGGTGAGTAAATAAGAAGGAACAACAAGACCATCTTGACAATTAACCTCAATATGCTACGTTCGATCATGAAAACCTGGAATTTTTGCAATATGAAGTGCAGACTGACTATCACAGAAGAACGGAAAGACTTTAGGATGATGTACCCCTAAGCTTAGCACACCCTTCAACCATTTTAGTTCATAAACAGTTAAAGTCGTAGAATGATATTTCGTTTCAGCAGAAGAACGAGAACAAATGGGTTGTTTCTTTGTCCTCCAGGAAATAGAAGAATCACCAAGAAAAATCAAACATCCAGTCAAGGAACGTCAAGTCAAGGGACAAGCAACCCAATTTGAGTCCCACCAACCTTGTAAAGACAAATCATTGTTATAGGTTAATAGTATTCCTCGACCTAGGTTGCCCTTCAAGTATCGAATTACACGTAAGATAGCATTCCAAAGCTCTTGTTGAGGCTCATGTATGAATTGAGAGAGAAAATTAACAGTATATGCTAGATCAGGCTGATTAATTCCTAAATAAATCAAACGACTTAATAGAATTCGATATGGCTTAGGATCTGCAAGTAGTAGACTAGTAGAATGAGCAAGTTTATGATTCTATTCGATAAGAATACTAGCACGCTTAACTTCAAGAAGACCAATATCTGATATATTATCTAGAGTATACTTCCTCTGAAGTAAAAGATTCCTGAGTGACTACGTGCAACTACAATGCCCAAAAAATAATTCTGAAAGTTGATAGGAAGTCGAATACTCTCTAGAGGAGGGGTGAATAGAGAGTATGAGTGTTTATAATTTTTTTCTGGAAACTTATCTCAAGAGATTGAGGTGTCTTTCAACACTGTTTTCTGGAACAGTTTTGAGTTAATTCGTAAAACAATAACGTATGTGCGGAAAATAAACTTTAAAGAATAACACATGATATGTTAACGAGGTTCGATTATAAACAACCTACTCCCTGCTTATGGGTTCTCATTCAACCCGTAGGATTTCAACGCTTTTTATTAATCCGACTTTAAGACAAACTAGAAGATCTCACTATCTTCTCTCACCACGTTCTTCCCCTTGAAGAAAAGTCTTACAAGTCCCTTTAATAAAAGCAAATCTCAAATCTCACAATAGAGATTACAAGTTGAACACTTTGAAAAGTATTCGAAGTTAGGCGTATTAAATTTAATCTAACTCTTTTTAACACTTAAGCCTATTACAAATTATAAGAGCTAGATGAACTAAGAATTACAACTCTTTTTAATACTTAGAGAATATTAGATCTTATTACAAGAAGAGGTGCATAGAGGTGTATTCTTAATTCTGAAATGAAGCCTTGTATTTATAGATGTTACACCTCAACATCTCATTGAAGAGCAAGAAAGCTTTATCTGTTAATTTTGTTGATCTAGATATTCTGTGCCAGTCTTCAAGACCTTGAGCTTTATTTCAAACTGATGTGTACTGACAGCTTATACAATTTCATCATTGTGTGCTGTAATTTGTCTTTGATAACCAATGCTAAGCTGCCACGTTAGTACTCATATAAGATAATGAAAACTAAGCAAAATCAGATTAATCAACGTGTAAATACTTATTCAGATTAATTCCTATTTTTAGCATTAATTCAAACAGTCATTTCCTATTTTTAGTATCAATTTAAATTACCATATTATTTATAGGAAACTCTTTAATTAGCTTAACAACTAATTTAAATTCAAATATAACCGTGTACTATAATTAACAAAACGTGTGTACCTTGTACTATAACATTTAATCATTCAAATATCTTAAACGTATATTTTAAATTCAAATTCAAATATAAAATATCCAATCGTTTAAGATAAGACGTGTTATAATATATTCAAACTTAATTTCAAATAATATCAAAGTAAATTTTAATGAACCTTGACCTATTAAAATGTTTCAAAGTTAATGTTAATGAACCTTGACCTATTAAAATATTTTAAAGTTATTTACGAAACTAAACTTATTATAAACATAATTATCTTCAAGACATTGAAACTAACTTCAAGACTTATATATTTAACCATAAGATAAACTTAAGTTATTTAAGCATATTCCAATAATTCGAGCTTAAACATAATGCTCGTACCGTGAACATTTGTCAATAGAAGCAAATGTCTCATTCTAATCAAGACCTTCAACTTGATGATTTGGAAACACAATGAGATGAGCCTTGAGACGTTAAATACTACCATCAGGTTTATACTTGATTTTATATATGGCTACCAAGATCTTTCTTTCTTAAAGGCAAAATAGTCATATTCCAAGTGTCATTGTCTTCTAAAGCCTTAATCTCCTTTTGCATAGCTTCCCTCCAACCAGCATCCATAACAACAACTTTAAAGGATTGAGGCTCTACTCTGTTAGTGATGGTTGTTAAGAAAATTTCATGCTTAATTGTAAATTTTTCATAATTAACATAATATGTGCTAGAGAAGAAGGAGAATTTGAGGAAGATAAGGAAACAAAAGAAGAGAAAGAGGGACTTTTAGTAAAGATAGTGTTGATCACAAAATCTTGTTGTTTATAGCTGGAGTTTTTTCACGAAGACCACGATCCAAAGTTTCCACAATAATAGGTGATGTAACATCATTATGAGGTAAATAATTCTCAATAACAGGTGAGGATAAAGAAACATTCAAAGAAGTAGTGGAAGTAGAAGTACTTGTACTGACACTAGTCATAGGAGTAGTAATGCTAGGAGGTGAAGGTTGTTTGGAAGAGTTGTCAATAATCAAAGATGGGTTCCTCCATTGTTTGGGTATTAGGATATTGTTCATTTGAGGTGTTTGTAGCATAAGGAAACTTGCTCTCTACAAACTTAACATCACGAGAAACAAAGTATTTGTTGGAATCTAGATAATAGAACAATCACCCTTTCTTTTTGTATAGATATCACAAGAAACCACCCTTTAATTATTTTTTATTTGACTCACGCCATAACAACTAGACTCCTTGAGTCCCAAACAATATAAGATCCCATTCTTTAATTAAGGTCAAGTTTGTGGAAGATATAATCGAAAGCTTGTTGTGTCCCATACTTACATTAGCCTATATTTTTGTACTACTACCTTAGTACACATAAAGATTTATGGTATATTGAATGATCTATTTATAGGAGAATTTTTCAATGGTTTGCGTTTTTTTAGACAATATGCTACATTCATATAATCCAAAGGGTAATTGATTATTCTTAGTACTAGTTTGATGTTCACCAACTTATTGTCAGTTAAATTTTGTTAACTCATCATCATCATCATATAATCCAAAGGGTACTAGTTTGATGTTCTCCAACTTATTTTCAGTTAAATTTGTTAACTCATCATCATCATCATCATCATACTGTTAACTAATACAATATGAGAATCTGACACGTGTAAATGCTACAAGACAGATTTACCCGCCCAAGAAAACTTTCCAAAATAAATACTCTATCAAATGCATATTTTGTTAACTTTTTTATTGACTTCAATATTAACTTTCCTAATCTATAAAATATATGTGGGGTAAAAACTATTTCATTGTGCATTCAAATCAGTATAATCTATTTAGGGAAACGACAAAAACAATCAATAACCAGCAATCAGAAAGTAAATAACATAATTATATTATGAACAACAATCGTCATATCATACTTCATACTTCATATCATATCATACTATCATCATACTTCATACTATCTACTAATAAAATAAAAGAATCTAACACGTGTTAATGCTACAAGAGAGATCTTCCCGCCTAAGAAAACCTTCCAAAATAAATGATCTATCAAATGCGTACTCTGTGAAATTTTTATTGAATTCAATATTGACTTTCATAGTTTATAAAAAATACGAATCATATATAAATTTTCTATCAAATGCATATTTTTTGTTTGTTTGTATTCAATATTGAGTTTCTAATTATAAAATATTGAATATATATAATGGGTAAGAATTTATTTTATTGTGCGTTCAAATCAGTATCATTATCGATTTTGGGAAATGACAAAGATAATCAATGACCAACAATTAGAATGTCAATAATAGAAATATAAAAACAATCATATATTATACTAAAACAATAAAACGATATGTCATGTCTCACTTTTATATACAAAGTTTTCATGCCTAAATATTTTAGTAATTGAATATTAAAACTTTGATTTTTTAATTAAAATTTATTTCTTGAATAATATAAAATAATAATTGTAGGATTAAAGCTTAATTCTAGAAACTTTGAATTTCCAAATATATTTTCTTAAAAGAAAATTTTAATTTTGGTAACTTTGATTTTAGTAAATTTAAATGACTAAAACTATTAATTGTACCTTATTTACCATACGTAAACCATTAAAATTAAAAATGGTTGTTAGCTAGAAATTTCCTTATGATTAAAAACTCTCTAAAATTATGTATTAATATCCAAAAATAGTATCAAATATTTGTCAACTTAATTATTCTACTAACTTGAATATTTTAAAAATGATAATTAAAATCTTACTAGAATAATATTACAATGTTAATTGTGATAAAGAAAATTTTATTTGTAGCATGTAATCAATAAAGTGTTTGTTTAATACACTATATATTCATTTCATAAAATGAAGTTTTGATAAAATGTTTGGAAATTCAACAATAATTTAGCTTATCTTTAGTAAATGTTAAATTAATATGTATAATTAGTTGATTTGGTTTTAATTAGTGAAAAAAGATTCATTTTACTAATAATCTTTTCAGTTAGTAAAGTTTTTATTATGATTAATTATAATGGTTAGTTAAGAAAAATAAAACATTCATTAAACAGTGCATATAGTTTAACAAATGGATATTTCATAATATACCACTGAGTTTCTTCGAAATTCACCATATACCACACAATATGTTCTAATTCACCATATACCATTTAGTTTTCGTCCGTTAGCACAGAATACCATTAATGAAAACTACTGTCAGTGTGCCGTTTTTGGTAAACTAATAATTCACCATATACCATTACTTTTTTTATTTGCATCAAATACCATTTTTTTTAAAAATATAGCCGTTGGAATTATGATAAACAAAAGAAGTGTCATACAAACCAAGTAGTTAACGTTTTGTTCAAAAACAACTTGACAGTATACACTGTTCACTAAAAAAATGACACTAAACAATGCTAAGTAGTAGCCTTTCTCTTCCTCCTTGTGTTGCCTTGTTGTAAAGAGGAAGTTGCATGTTCTGCCTTCTTTGATGATGCCTTTTTTGCCTTGCATGTCACTGCATTGTGGCCTAGTTCTTTGCATAGGCTGCATTTGTTATTCTTGTGCCTCTTTCCTTTTTTTGATTCATGAGCAGCTCTACTCCTTTGCTTAGATGGTCTGCCAACATTTCTTTTCCCTTAGGGTGGTGCAATTTATGGCACATCAAGTGAAGACTAGTGAGTTGGATCAGCCATGGGGTGGATGTGGTCTCCATAAGTGAGTTTGTATGCAGCCTCCTTGTAGAAAGGTGAGACAAAGTCTCTAAGATCTAGTCTCTGGTTGTAAATGACCCTTAGACCATGCTTGCAAGGGATCCCTGATCCTTGCCATTTCCCACACCCACTTAAATGTGTACTATCTATTCCTATGATAGGTCTACAACCACCTAAGAATCCTCTCGCTTAAGCTGCAAAAGATATGAAACAGGCCTTGAATTGCAAACTGTCAGTCCATGTAACCAGAGCATAAGACCCAGGATTTGTGGACTTTATCATTTCAGCATTCTTTGGAAGAGCTGGATAGGACTTAGCAAACCCACCATGTAATTGCTCCCTGGCTAAACTCTTCACTTTGTATAACAATTTCAAATTCACATAGATCCTGTACCTTTCCATGCACAACCTCTACAATGAATCAATTAGGACATCTAGGTTTGCCTCTAAGTCTTGTAACAAGTGTCTGCATAGCCATGCTGAAGAGACCATAGGATTCTCTTCCAGCCTCCCACAAGTTGCATACTCTCCTTCTAGCTTCTTTATGGCCTAACTGACTTTGTCTCTTAGAATTGAAGCATGAATCCTCCAAGTGCAATCCCTCATCAAACACCTTGCTATGTACCTCTTACTGTCAACATGGTCAACTAAAATAAAGAAGCCCTCTTGTATGCAGTAATCTCTGACTACATCTAGAAATTGTGTTTTGGTTTCAAAAATCAACCACTCCTCAAGAACAATGGATCCAAATGGTAACTGAGACCAGATTTTACCATTTTTGTACATTTTGTCTAATACATGAGACCCATCTAAGTAATCCTCAAAGGTCTTCTCATGTATATCTTCTTCTCTCACAATGTACTCATCCTCAATGTCCAACTCCACATCAGAATCAGCCTCAACATCAGAAGCTTCATAAGCACCATCTTCACTATCATTAGAGGGCCAAGCATCAGACTCAACATCAATTTCTTCAACCATCAATCTTTTTTTTGCCCCTAATGTTGATTTTCCTCCTTGCTGTAGTTTTCTTGCCAACATCAAGGCCAAACTTAACAGCAGTGCTTCTAGGCTGGTTTGTTCTTTGGGCTGGGTTGGTTGCCTAGGCTGCTGTTGGGTTGACTGTGCAGGGGTATTTTTTTCTTCTTTGGAGTAAGCTTTTTCCTTCTTGAAGGGTTATTTGGTGGAGATATTTGTGAGCATGGAGGTTGTAAGGATTGAGGTTGTGAGGGCTGAGGTTGTGAATCTCCTGAAAAAACCTCATTAGCTGCTGGGGTAACGAACACTCTTACATATTCAATCCCATCATCATCAACAATCAAAACAGGGACCTCTACTGCCATAGTATATACCCGTTGGGCCAAAAGCTGCTTCTCAGCTTCTGCTTCCTCTGCCATCCTTCTATTCTCTTCCTCCATTAGCCTAATATTTTCAGCCTTATTCTTCAAAGTTTTTGCCCAACTAGCTTCTGCAGACTGAAACACAAGAGATGTTGTTTCTATCTCTTCTATACACTTGAATTTCACTCTTCCCTTCATTCCATTCCCACATTTTTAACATTGCCACATCATCAACTAACTCTAACTTACGATTTTTTCTAGGTTTAGTGACAAACAAGGTGAAGTATTTAGGGAGATATACGTTCTGTTTCACTGAATCCTCAAACATATACTCAATCAACTCCATCAAATTGGTCTTATTAGTACCCTCACATCAAAAGTACCCCTTGGAGCACGAACTAACAACCACATTGCACTCATCCTAACAACAACATTTACTAACAACACATTACATCACAATCCAAACTATAAAGCGCATACAAAACAAAAACACATCACTATAGCATAATTCAAATTCGTATGCAACACATCACACTTAACCCTAACCCTAACTCAATTTTGCAAAAAAAAAAATACAAAATTAGAACTCGAAATGCAAATGGATAAGGATAGTAATACCTTGCGTATGCTTAATCCAATGAATTAGCAAACTTTGTGCGAAATTCAGTCACGACCATCTGTGTTTGGGTTCCAAATCACTTCAAAAACCTGCAATTCACTTCACACAAATCGACGCTTTGCAAATTTTTGATGGATTTTAAGGGTTTCAGATCAATGAAGACGAATACAAAGTTTCTTGAATGGAGAAGAAGAAAGATGAGGGGGGTCAATTTTTTGAAGACATACCTTGTGTTTGGGGAAGTCAACCCTAACAATGGTGCTAGTTGAATGTGTAAGGGCATACTGGTAATTTACCACAAACGGCACACTAACGGCAGTTGTCATTAATGGTATTCTGTGTTAACGGACGAAAACTCAATGGTATATGGTGAATTAGAACATTTTGTGTGGTAAATGGTGAATTTCGAAGAAACTCAGTGGTATATCATGAAATATCCGTTTGACAAATAAATACATCAGTGTATTGCACGAGAACATATACTACTACTTTTATATTTTAATTACTTTTACATTATATTTGAATAGTAAATTAGGAAAGAAAAGAAAGGAAGGGAAGAGAAGGAAAGGAAGGCAAGGGGAAGAGAGAGAAAAAACTCCATTGTTTGTATAGGTAGGAAAACCTCTCCGAGGGCCTGACTAGGGATAACGGTAGTTGGAGGCGTCATATCCATGTTTTAGACTATTGATGTCCTCGTAGATTACCTTTTTGTGTTCTTGCCATCTTGCTCCTCTCGCTTCTTTTATTAGTTTTTTTTGTTCCCTTTTTTTGTAGGTGGGTCTACTTATTTATTCTATTTATGGGCCTTTAATTTATCTTTCCTGTGTAGCTACGTCTCCGTAGCTTTCTCGAGCTGGGGGACTCCTTTGGCCGCGGTCTCCTTTATGGGTATGAGTTGCCGCCGTCCTTCCCTCCCAAGACCCTATCCATAGTTTTTTCTATGAGCGGGATATACTAAGTAGGATGATGATGGTGATGATGTTTGTATAGGAAGGAATGGGGAGGAAAAAAAAGGAATTTAATTTTCGTTCCAAATCGTTCCTTTTATGAAGAGATTTTGATGTTAACAAAACAAAAAGACTTAATCTCTCCAAATACCTTCCCTCTAAATCCTCTACCTCCCTTTTTGCTATCCAAACTAGGAGATCACCATCCTTTCAAATCCCTTCCTTTCTTTTTCCTCCATTTCTCTTTATTCAAACAAGCCCTTAAAGTTAGCAATTCTTAGTATTCAATTGATGCGAATCAACAATTCATGAATCACTTTAAGACCTAATTCTTCGTTGCAAATCTTGATCCATTGTGAGCATATTATAAAATGTAGTAACAATCGCAGACGAGGTAATAAAACGATGATGCGGTAACAGGAATGATGCGGTTATCATAACGCTTAAATATCGATCAAATCATAACTAGATATCCCTTGATACAACCCAAAACTCGATTTTTTTATACCTTTACGATGGGGGAAATATCGGTTTGCTTGCTTTGAAAACCTTTACAACACGGCCGAATGACCGATGTGGCCTTATTTTTACGCTATGATTGTGAGTAAAAGTAAATGAATGATTTATTTGAGTTGTTATAGAAAAAAAAATGAATCATGGTTGGTGAATGGTGATGTTTACAGGGATAGGTGCAGCATGGAGAACTGCTAATGTAAAACCTGGATCATCAGTGGCTATATTTGGGTTGGGAGCTATTGGCTTGGCGGTACAAAACATTATTAATTATTACTCCTTCCATTCTTCTGTATTTGTTATTTACAATGACATATTACGATGAGAAATTTGATTATCAGTAGCAAACACACACGGCCAAAAATTGTACATTTGTAACTTGTAAGTTATGTTAGCTATATGACCAAATGCTTAATTGAATGATAAAGGTGGCCGAGGGAGCAAGAATTTGTGGAGCAACTAAAATAATTGGTGTCGATATAAACCCAGAAAAGTTTGAAATTGGTAAGCACAACTATATACAGATTTGTGATTTGAATGTCTAATGGTGATATGAATTTGATCATCCTTCTTAATCTTTATTCAGGTAAAAAGTTTGGGATTACTGACTTTATCAACCCTAATAGTTGCAAGGACAGATCTGTTACTCAGGTTCGTTCTTAATCAGTTTAGAATGGTTCATAACTCTGTCCCAATGAAATTGCATTATTTTTCAAATTTAACTAAATTAAACTTTATGTTCAACGATTTCTTTGAACAATACTTCTAAACAGAGTTAAGGTACCCAGCAGGGGCGGAGCCAAGATTTTGGAAGCCCTACTTATTCTTACGATGTCTTTTAATGGGTCTTTTATTATATATTAAAAGATTAAAAATTTTCCACTAAGAAAAATAATACAAGATAAAATGTATTGTAACATTTTACTACTTCAAATATAAAAAAAAAGAAATTTGTAACACAAGGTCATGCGTCCAATTCTCAGCTAATCTTTTTCTTTGCTCAGCTAACCTTCTAATAAAAAAATAAAAATACTTCTAAAGGTCCAACCCTTGGATGATTATTTATTAAAGATTCGACCTTTCATTTAACCTACAAAGATATAAAATTTGCATGTCATTTGCTTCTAAAAGACCTAACTGTTTCTTTGATCTATTGTAGTATGTTATTAAAAAAAAAAAATTTGCCATATGTCTGAATTTAATTGGTTGTTGTTTTTTGTAATTTAAAAAAATAAAATAAAATTCTAACCAAAAAGAAATTAAAACAAAAATTAAATGTAAGCCCATCCCTTGCCTTCACCATGTGTCAAAATTCAAAAAAATAGTAAAATAGATTTTAAAACGCATTGTTAACTAAGGAACCGAACAACCATGTTACAAGCATGCTAATAATAACTATATATATAGCTACTACAATCCTATGTTTTAATGGGGTGTTTGATTAGTGGTATTAAATAGTAGTAATGGAAATAATTTATGGTATAAGATTTCATCAAAAGTTTCATGTCATTCCCATGATGATGAAACTTTGATCACAAAAAAGGTTTTTTTGCAAAACCACTTAATACCACTTCTCGCAATGATAATGCATTGAATTAATTTTATGAAGAAAATGAGACCATTGAAGTTGGACAAGCATGACCATTAAGGTAGCCAAGAGATTTTTCAACTAAAATTACACTAGTTTTTATTCCAATCACCACACTAATCTATCATCTAAGTTTTAATTGTTTACGTACATGGACAGGTTATAATTGAGATGACAGATGGAGGTGCAGATTATTGTTTTGAATGTGTTGGCTTGGCATCATTGGTAAAAGATGCCTACGCTTCTTGTCGAAAGGTTTTATCTTCTATATCTTTCTAAGCTTTTTAGTATCACAAATTCTAAAATAAGACGGTGTTATGGAGAGGCTATTTTTATTGAACTTACCTATGCGTATTTAGTGTGTTAAAACGTTCACTTATAATTTTAAAGTGATTAATTAAAAAAATATGCTAATCATGATGCATGAGACGTTATTTAAATCATAGAAGACGAGCTGATTGATTAATACAAATGTTTTGGTTATATAATTTTGGAAAAAGTTGTTGATGCACATTAATTTGTACAACAGGGATGGGGAAAAACGATTGTGATAGGTTTGGACAAGCCAGGTGCAGAATTGAGCCTAAGTTCTATTGATGTGCTGTGTAGTGGTAAAACTCTTTTAGGGTCTTTCTTTGGAGGACTTAAAGCTAAAATTGATGTTCCTACTCTTGCAAACCGTTACCTTGCCAAGGTATCAACTAATCTTACGTTTTATATTTCCATATAGTTTGAGTTTATATTCTACATATACTTTGACGGTCCATTATTTAATCTTCTATGTGGATCAAATGATATTTTTCAAACTTTCAAATGATCATATTTAACCATTTTGTATTTCTTAATAAAAAATAAGTAATATTAAAAGTTTCAAATAATATTTTTTCAAATAAAGGAAATATATTCCAAACTCTCCCTGGCCCTTCTCACCACACCTCTCACTACCCCACCCCTAACTCAACCCCTCTTGTAAAGGTTTGGAAGGGGTAGGGGTAAAGAAGGGGTTTTGTGGTGATCGAAGGATAGGACTCTGAATACGGAAGGGCGAATTTATCGTGGCTAAGAACGGAAAATGAGGATGTTGAGTAGTAGTTAGAGGAATATTAATAGGATATTGTATATATGAAAATATGCATATTTAGGCGTAGGATAATTAGTGATTATTTTTGTTTTCTTATTAGTAGTCCTAACCTCTTTCTCATATGAAATATACAACATTAAAACCCTAATTTCCTCTCTTAATTTTTTCCGCATTATAATATTTTACAGCAGTATATATTACTAATAACAAATATTCATGTTATTAATTGTGTATTTAGTGTTATAGTAAAAAGTTGATATTTCCTTCCTCATAAGAAGATATATGTATCTCCTATTTAGGCTCATTTAATTTGTACTCTATTAATAATGTCTACGTTTTTTTTTTTTTTAGGAAATTCAACTTGATGACTTTGTAACGCATGAAATGAAGTTTGATGAAATAAACAAAGCATTTGAATTGCTCGAAGAAGGAAAGTGTGTACGATGCGTTTTATGGATGGATTAATAGAAATGTTTTTTACGTAATGAAAAACCTAGCAAATGTGCGAGTACTATGAAAGAAAAAATAATACATCAGCTTGGGCCATGTTTTTATGAATTTGTTACCGTTTTAAAAGTCCTTCAAACAAATCATTATGGTCATCAAAGACTTGTTGTCTTTTAATTTCTTTGATTGATAACTAAACTTTATTTTATGAATTTTAGTCAAACTAACTTAACTACTTATTATGGATATCATTTAGAAATTATAACCAATAAACTAAATTTTGAAGATTATGAAAAATACCACCACGTGTACATCTAATTAAAAAGAGTAATATTATGTCAAGAAATAAACTCAATTAAAGACTTAACTTAATGGTTAAAACATTATGGTATATGTTATATAATCTATGAAGTCCCCTCATACGAGAGCTAATATAAGTAGAAGTTTGGATGCATAACATACTCCTTTTATACATGGTGCATTGGTGCTAAATACTACACTAAAAATGAAGGAATGAAGAGATTTGAGCTCGTAAACCTTCTATTATGTTAACTTTTAATTTCATGATCAACCAAATTAAAAATTCGGCCTTTGTCATTTCATTCCACTAATATATATTAAATAAGATCTCAATAGGCTATGTTTTAGCTTATATATTAAGAATAAAAATTATATTCACATCAATTAGTAAATATAGTATCAAAAATAAAATTATTAGGGATAATTTGCTGATGAATGTTTGAGACAGAACCACTTGCCCTTTTAAAGGACTATAACAAAGTATATATTTTCATATATTTAGATTATTCTGTTTTCCTTTAATTAGTGTATTGAATATTTAGTTTCCTAAATTAGTGGCAAGTATTCATGTATATATTGGAGGATGATTTGCTCATTTATGTAATACAGACACTATTGAGGTTTTTAGATCAAAAAAGGGGATATTCATCAATCAAAGGAAGTATATCCTGGATCTCTTAGCAGAAGCAGGAATGATGGATTGTAAACCAGCAGAAACACCTATGGTAACTAATCAAGGTCTCCAAATTGTTGAAGGGACAGAGATGGCAGATCAGAAACGTTATAGAAGAATGGTGGGAAAGCTGATCTATTTATCACACACAACACCAGATATTGCTTATGCTGTAGGAGTTGTGAGTAAACTCATGCATCGACCCCAAGTGGAACACATGGTAGTAGCCTTGAAGATCTTGAGATACTTGAAGAGAACAAGTAGTAAGGGAATCCTGTATACAAGGAATGAAAACTTTGATCTTGTTGGTTACACAAATGCAGACCGGGCTGGTGATCGAGATGATAGAAAATCTACTTCAAGATACTTCACCCTTGTAGGGGAAAATCTGGTTACTTGGAAAAGTAAGAAGCAGAAGGTAGTCGCCTTATCAAGTGCTGAAGCTGAGTTTAGAGGAATAGCAAAGTGGGTCATGGAAATTCCACGGATTAGAGTTTGAAGTAGGTGAAAAAGTTTTGCTCAAAGTATCACCAACCAAGGGTGTCATGAGATTTGGTAGGAAGGGTAAATTGAGTCCTCGTTTTATAGGTCCTTATGAAGTATTGGAACGAATTGGGGAAGTAGTGTAACAGGTTCAAATTTCTTAATCTTAATCTTCCGATTAATTATTCCGAAATTTCTTTTTGAATTCCTAATCTTTGGTTATCTAATTCAAATCACCTTTAATTCCTAAACCTTATTCCGATTTTTGTAATTTCTTCCAAATATTAAACTTAAAAATATATATAAATATATATGTATATATATATATATATATATATATATATGTATATATATATATATATATATATATATATATATATATATATATATATATATATATATATATATATATATATATATATATATATATATATATATATATATATATATATATATATATATATATATATATATATATATATATATATATATTCTTAAATTTCTTTATAAGCACTAAAATATCATTTTATTATTTTATACTATGAAAAGTAAAATTTTAATATTATATTTACGGTTTTATTAAAACGTTACGTTTCAATTTCGTTTCCTTAAACTAACTTTACTACAATTATCATTTTAACCTTACAACTTTGATTTAATTATTTTATATCTAAAAATTAACTATATTTTTCTTATTAACTTTAAGTATAGTTTTAACTAAAATTTTCTAAGTAAACTATCATATTTTCATAATAAAACCTTAATCATACTTTCCCATTAATCTAAAACATTTCACTAGTACAAACTAGAACAAAAATTTGATGAACCAAAATCCTTTCTACATCAATCCATAATGTTCATCACTTACACAAGCTATCACCATTTCTGTAGACTCAATTAGGAACGAGAACAGCAACAAGAGGGGGGGGTGAATTGTTGTTGTTACTATTTTAAGCGTTTTTTGCCCTGTTTTTGCGGAATTGAATTAAATAAATAAAGCTTAAACTTAGAGCAAAATAATTAAAAGAGAAAAACGATTTTTACGTGGAAACCTTCTAGGCCTAAATAGAAGGAAAAACCACGACCCCTCGGGATTTCTAAATTCTCCACTATGTTTAAGGCAACTCGTTACAATTACATTGAACATCTTACTTCATTCGAAACTCTTACAATTTCCTTACACAAGTTAACCTTCTTCTACACTCCAAACTCTTACACATCCACTTACACACTCAACTCTTACACATTCACTTACACACTCTAAATCACTTACACAATTTAATCTTCTTTTTCATACAATCTTATGAACTAAAAAGTTGCCCAAAACCCATTATAAATACCCCTTCTTAGCCATGAGATCACTTGCACCCCTATCATCAAATCTTTCTACCATTATTTCTTATATCTTCACTTCATTAACATCTTACTAACTTTATACCCTTTTTATTTGTTGAAAAATCAGAGCTTGATCTTATCACTTCTTAAGCCAATAATCATCAACTTTTA
>NC_080059.1:16968568-16983568 GCF_026212465.1 Amaranthus tricolor | reverse complement strand
AATAATTATACGCTGCATTAAAAATGTTAAAATGAAGTTAGTGGAAGATATGTGGAACCATAAGCATTATTAAAATATTTAGATGAAGATCAATAAGGTTATTTTGGTCCAAAATTTATGATATAAATGAAAAAATTTCTTATGAAAACAACAAATAAAACACCCTAAAACAACAAATTGGAAATTTCTTTAAGAGACAGAAGGAGTAATAAATATAAATTCAAATCAACTAAAAAGTATTAACTTATTAAAGTATTTTTAACCATCCTTTGGAGAAGATAAAGTATTTTTGATTATCAAATCTGAATTATTTAAAACTTATTAAATGCAAATAAATTTCAATACCCTACCGGTAGGGTGGGGCCAACTTTATCAATCACAAACCCTTAAAAAAAGGTCATAAACTCTCGCAGACCAATATTTAGAAAGAACTAACGTATCACCATTGATCATGTCTTCATCAGCAGGAAAACCCATTGTTTGTAAAGGTAATATTTCTAATACAATAATTATTCATTACATTAAATAGAAAAACAAAAACACATCGTTTGATAGGATAAACGTGATGAAACGACGCAGCTGCGGTGGCAAGAGAAGCAGGAAAAGCATTGGTAATAGAAGAAGTAAGAGTAGCAGCACCAAAAGCTAATGAAGTTAGGATTAAAATCGTGTGTACTTCTCTTTGTCACAGTGATATTACCTTATGGAGTTTAAAAGTTAGTATTATTCTCTATTCTTTAATTTTAATTATTCCGATTATTCCTATTCCTTTAAATTATATAAATATTTATATATTTATGGTAGGATCCTCCTGGTTATTTTCCAAGAATTTTGGGTCATGAAGCTGTCGGGTAATACCGTCTCCTTACTTTTTACTTTTACTTTTGATCATACAAGCCTTTGTTTTAATCAATTTATCAATTTTTTTTAATCTGTGTTGCTCTGATTTAATTTATAGAGACAGGATTCCTAAAACTTCAACGAGATGGCTTAAATTGAAAATTAAATTAGTAAAAAAATAATTGGTGGATTTGAACAATCAGACTTTAATCGGTTTCTTAGATGGATTAATTAAATCTGAATTCTGCTTCAAACGGATACTTACATAGTGCCTTTTCCTATAAAATATATTAAATAAATTTATTCAATTACTTTTCTTTCATTTCGTAATACTAAATTTTTTTTACTTTTATTTTTTTGTCATAACTTAATTTAAAAAAATTTTATTCACATTTAAATTAACTTTTCCTACGTTATAAAATATTTGCAACGTTTGACTTTTCACACGGTCTAATGTATAAATTTAATTACTAATATGTCTAATTTTATATAATAAAAAATTTAAAAATTTTAATATTAATTCTTTTGTACTAAGACAAATCAAATAATATGTCACTTGACTATGTTTTAACTTCTAAACTAAAAATTAATCACAAATGAAAAATAATAAATAAATAATGTAATATTTTTAATGTTATAAGTAATTTAAAAAATATATATTAAATAAAAATGTCATTGAGCTGTAAGTATAAATTAGAAAAAGATAAAAATATTTTGGTAAAGTTACCCGAAATCATTTAACATTTTTATGATTTTTCTATAATAATCCATTTATTAATTAACCATGAATAATCCCTACTTTGAGGGTGTTTTCTTAGAGTAAATCCAAAAATCGGATGACTTACAATAGCAAATATTATTTTGAAAAAGATAAATTAAAATAAAATCCGAAAAAAAAGTTTAAAATGTTAAAAAAATTTCTGATTTTTTTTAGTATTCAAATTGTTGTATGTAATTTTAAAAACTTTTCTCTAATTTACATTAATTTTCAGTTTACTACTATACTAGATTATCGAATTATCCGAATTTACTCTAGACAAATACACCTAAATTTATGATTATTAATAGTTAATCAATAAGTGTCATTATATAAAAAAGGAAAAATTGTCCAAAATAATCTCATCTGTTGTCCATTTGCTATAAATAATCCCTACTATTGATTATTTTTAATAATACAACATTTGTATATTATTTGTTGATAACATTCCTTTTCATATTTTAATCAGCTATTATAGATATCTACCACAAAAGAGGAGTAGGGTAAGACCAACGAAAAAGTATAAGGAGAAGAAAAAGTAAGTATAAGAGCTAATAGTTATCTACAATAGACAGTTAAAATATAAACAGAAATACTGTCAATAAATAATATATAAAAATTAAATTATTTAAAAATAATAAATTATTCAGAGCAAATATGCACTAAGTGAGATATGAAGGCTAAGACAAAAGTGAGAAAAATGAGAATTAACGGCGGGAGTAGTAGATGGAGTATGGAGACTTGGAGAAGCCAATCAAGTCATATCACATACGCCTCACATCATGCGGAGTAAATATATTAGAGTAAATAAGAAATACTTCATCCGTTTTAAAATATTATAAAAAATTAATATTGATAATTTTTACATTAAGATGAATAAAAAAATTAAATTTTATACTTTTTTTGTTTTTAATTAGTTGTAATATTTTTTTTGAGACAAATCAAACAAGATCTCACTTGACTAGATTTTAACTTATAAATTAAAAACTAATTGCAAATTAAAATAATGAATAAACAGTGTAATAATTTCATATATTGCAAGTAAATTAGAATAGAGTAACTATTTTACTCCATCTGATTTTTTTCAATTGTCTCATTTTCTTATTTAGGCAATTCACTTTAATTGTTCTATTTTTATTTTAGAATATAATTATTAGATCAAATTGTCCTTATACCATTCATGTAATTACCAAAACACTCTTATTTTTTACTAAACTATACTATTTAACCATTTAATACCCAGTACATCACATAGATATACTATTTAAGGTGATCTCTTCCACTTTTTTAATATTTATGCCCAACCCAAACGGAACAAATGAGGAAGAAGTTCCAGAACATGGTCCAATCATATGCGACGTCAATGGGTGATGTTGGCGTATATAGCTGGCAGAGATCCATTATTTCCTGAATACGACGCACTGATACAGATCTGCGTGTGACCGACCATTATAAACTCAGACATACATTTATAAATTTTGGGCTTAATAAAGTTAGGTGTAAATCTAAAATTATTGGACAAAATTGTAATTTTAATATTTAGTTTGGTCTATGGTTTAAATTGCTTGGTCTGCTTTAAAAAAATTGGTCTATGATTTGGCCTCAGTTTTTTACTTTTCAGATCGAACCAGACCGCAGACTATAATATGACTAAAAGCCATAATTTTTTATAAAAAAATAGGTTGCTATCTAGATATTTCAAAGTATTTATTTATTTTTATATAGTAATATATAATTGAATGATATTGATGCAATCAATTAATTACAAATTATTATATTTGATGATTGTAGGTGCAAAATATTTTGCATAAACATATATATTAATTTGAAAAAAAACACAAAAATAAAAGACTAAAGACCAGATCAAATCGTTGTAAAACGGTTTGGTTCGGTCCAATTTGGTCTAGAAAATTTTCAGATCAGAATTTTTTGCTTGGTCTGATTTTAGTATCAAACTAGATCAAATCGGACCATGTACACCTTATATACATTACTTAAATAATACTCCTACCTTCCAGCAATAATAGCAACATTTTCATTTGACATGAAAATTAAGGAAATAATTAGATTATATTAATATAAAAATATTGTTATTTTTGAATAATGACGAAAACTATAAAAGTTGATGATGTTGTATTTTGTAGTAGAAATAAAGATAGAAGTTAAAGTTTAGCTATAATTTGTATTACGTGAAAGAAGAAAAATGTCTATTATAGTTTGTTAAAATAATAATGTTCACGTGTTCTAAAATGATTTTGTCCAAACCAATTTATGTCCAAGTCTTCGGCATTGAAGGTGATTGAAGATGGTCAAAGAAGATTGATGAACTTTAAATGTATTTAGAAAACGAACAAAGGTCAATAACCTAGGGCGATGCTCAAATAGCTCTTATAATGCTTAAATTAGACAAAGGTCAAATATGAATATGAAAATATAATTTCTTAGAGAGAATTAAGAAAAACTAAATTCGTTTTTGGTGTTTGTTGAAAATTTATTGTAGTTGGATTGGTGTTGATAATAAAATTGATAGAATCTATTTTTACCAACGGATAACTGATGAAACGAATTTTAGAAAAAGTTGAGCGAAAAAATAAAAAAAATTAAGCAAATAAGCGAAATTCTAAACTTTTCCCAAAAGTAAGCGTCCAAACCCCAAAGCTGTGCTTTGGAGCTGTTCGCAGTTACTAACTGCGAACAGCTATAAAAAACACAAAATAGCTGTTCGCAGTTAGTAACTGCGAACAGTTCAAGCTGTTCGCAGTTAGACTGCGAACAACAAAAAGACAAAATAGCTGTTCGCAGTTACTAACTGCGAACAGCTATTTTGTCTTTTTTTGACCTGTTCGCAGTTAGTAACTGCGAACAGCTCCAAAGCACAGCTTTGGGGTTTGGACGCTTACTTTTGGGAAAAGTTTAGAATTTCGCTTATTTGCTTAATTTTTTTTATTTTTTCGCTCAACTTTTTCTAAAATTCTGATGAAACAGACTGATATGATGGGCTTAAATATTACAAAGACCATCCTTCACTTGGGCTTAACAAAGTTATGGAATGTCTTTGACTTTATATTGAAGCCCACTAAATAATGGGTCTTGGACCAAAACATAAGCCCTACAAGCATAGACGAATCGGCGAGTTGTGATATGAATCTCAATAATAATGGCTTTCAATAAACTTTTAGTGAAAAATAAGTTGACTAAACTCTTTCTCCTGAATTTTTTTTTATTTTTTTTTTTGCTTTTTAACAGGATGAATTGAAAATGATTAATTAATTTCTTGGTTAATGAGCCCCATGAAATTAAGACATATATGATTTTGTGTTTGGGTTTTTTATTCGAACAATGAGCACTAAAAACAAAAATCAATTTTAGGAGTAACATGTTTTAAGGATGAGATATTATGAAATTGTGGAGAGATACAAAAGGCAAAAAAAGAACAAAACATAGGTGAACCACTTAGAAAAATGTGCAAGGAGAAAAAAATAAAGGGTGCCCTAGTACTCCCTAGAGCGAGCATACTCAAAAAGATGAGAGAATTTAGACATTCAAATGACGATTTGACCCTTAGCTTCCCCTCTTTACACACATTGTTCATGAGGTTATGTCCTTTAGTAGGATCATTATAGCTTTTAATATAGATAAACACAAATAAATTGATTATTATTTGTGAGGTGTGAGGTCATGTGAAAAAAATATAATTAGGATAAATTTAGTGAAAAAAACTAAAATAATATTTTGAGCTAAAATTATAGGACCGGATTAGAGAGTAATTTTCTTGGTGATTTTGTTGAATGATATCATATTCTTTTATATTTTAATTCACACATTTAATATATGTTTTCATCTCATTTACACTTTTTCTTATATATTATCTTCTTCCCTTGATTAGTTTACCTTATTTAGCTAGTCTTTTGAAAGACCGTCTCTTTGAGAAATATATCTCAAGCCCAGTCCATCAAAGAGTAATGTCTACGTACCGTATTCTTAATGTCTATTTACATTATACTTGATGCTGATTTACCGTATTCTTAATGCCCACTTACAACCTTTTAAAAGGTATATAATAGGCTAATCCAATTAGAGATGACTTTTCAAAGAGACTGTCTCTTACAAGAATTTATGTACCTCATTTTCTAATTTTGGAGTGTCCTATTTTTATATCATTTGTCTTATAAAAATAGACTTGCCTCTTTTCTTTAATCTTGTTTATATATATTTTAACTCTTTTTTAAATAATCAATACAACTTACTTTTTTATTTTATATTTGTTACCAAAGTACATAGTAGTATCGTATCCAAACAACAAAATAAAAACATATTTTTAAACATGTTTAAAGAGGGTGTATGGTAAAAAAAAACAAAAACTAAATTATAAAGGAAATGGATTTAGATAAGATTGGGTAAAGGAAACATTAAGAATTACTTCTATAATCTGTTTTAGAAAAATGTAGTAATCTCAAAATGTAACGCCCAAGAGTCAAGATAGTGCTCAGTGTTTTTTTATCTTTCTCATGAGAAACTGTCTTTTTTAAAGATTTATTTCAAATTCAGCCCATTAAAAATTATTAATTATTTTTTATATTTTTAATGCTTATTTATCATATTTTTAATTCTTACTTACCATATTTTTAATGCTTACTTTTAATATCTTAAATGTCTATTTACATTATTTTTAATACCTTTATAATATTTAAAAAATATATAATAAATAGTACAATTAGAGCTCGCGAGAATTTGTGTTGTTTTTTTCTCTCTCCTCTCATCATACCTTTTTCAAGCCTTTTCCTTCAATTTCTCTCTCATGAAATTAAGTAAACTCAATTAATTTTTTTTGACAAATCCATGGTGACCGCAATTTATTTCTTCATTCAAAAGATATACATTTTCATTCATATCTTATTTTTTCTTTAAAATTCACTATTTTCTTCAACAAGATCTATGCTAGAGGTTGAATTTTTGACCTAATATTCTTTTAGGTATATTTAGAGCTTCAATTTTTTTTAAATTCAGGTTTTGAATTACAACATTTCACATTTTTTCTAATTGATTGTAGTGGTAGTGACTGGTGGTTGTTGTGGTGGTTTTGAGAAGAGTGAAATAAGTGGTGTGGTGGTTGTTTCACCGAATTGGTGGCGGTGCTTGGTTATTTTTGTGGTGGCAAAATTTTAAATCAGGTGTATCAATGGCGGAAGCTATAATCTGATGGGGAGGAGTGTTGGTTGATATGAGCGAGGGAGTTTATTGTTTTGCTGGGATCAGGGTTGCTCATATTATATGAGCCAAGAGGAGAAAGAAAGGAAGGCACACATTATAGTAGACTTTGTTTCCGGTGGTAAGTGAGCGGTAACATTGTGTTGTGTGTTGAGTGTTGCAATTTGCAAGGCAACAACAAGACTACGGTAGAGAGTGAAGAGAATGTAATTGAAGCGGATGAATGACGGTGCTTTAGTAATTTAACATTACTTTTTTAACCAATTTAACTGCAAAAACATTTAGTTTTAAGTAATAATGTTACTTCTTATTTAAGTACTCTTAGAATATGCATTTTTTTTCAAAAAATTCCTAGCACTAATATTTATTAAAAGCTAAGTGCTACCGCGTAGAACTTCTCTTTAGAAAATGGGGTGGGCAATCTATACAAAGATAAAAAGAGTTAAACCACATACAGACTCAGAAGAGGTTCACTACTAATAAGAGTTACACCTCAAATGATATATCCTTCTCTCTTTTTTCGATGGGGGATAACTCATATGTGGATGATGAATGGACACTTGAACACTATTGTTCACATGTGGCTTTTTTTAGAATTTTAGCCTATCAAAAAGTCCATTTATAAAGTCAAAAAATAACATAAAATTCCCCTTGTATTATTATTATTATATGAAAATATGAGTATAAAGGACATAAGTGGGACTATATGTAATAGTTCCCGTACAAAATACTTAACAATAAACAAGAGAAAATATCTCTAACAAAATAACAAATTTAACTAACAATAGAATGCTTAACACCTTTGGCTAGAGTGAAAGTCGCTAATTTGATATTGGATTATTTTAGGGTTGACTTTGTTTTTTACAACCTAATCATAATTCCTAATTTAACATGAAATTCACGAAATAACTTTAGCAATTAAATAGTAATTGTGACATTACACAATGCAAAGAGTGGTTGACCACATTCTTATAAGACACTTTTTGTGATGATTTGCTCAAGAAAACAAGAACACCACCAAAGGTTAACACTAAAAGATTGGTGTTTTTGGTTCATTATTATAGAATATGACTAGTTTTTTTATTAAACTGATTGTCACAAATCTCTTGTATCTCTCTTTAATATAGGCTTAAAACATGAGTGATCACACTCACAAGTGAAGTTAGTTTGCTCATTAATCCCTTGTGGCCTTGTTTAATGTTATGGAAATTTCTCTTGAAATATAAATAAGCACATTATTTATTAGACTTGTATTACTATGATTTTAAATATATCTTGTATTCTTGTTTCATGCGTTGAAATCTAGTACTTCTTGTGCAGGATTGTGGAGAGTGTTGGGGAGGATGTCAAAGAATTTAGCGAAGGAGATTTCGTAATGCCATTTTTTTTGGCGAATTGTGGAGAATGTTATGATTGTAAATCGAAGAAGAGCAATCTATGTTTAGAACTGCCTTTTAAGCTTTCATATTTGATGCCAAGAGACGAGACTAGCAGATTTACAGATACAAAAGGAAATATTTTATACCATACTTTACATGTTTCGAGTTTCACTCAGTATACGGTTGTGGATGTTGCACATGTTACCAAGATCGACCCGACAATACCGCCTAATAGGGCATGCCTTCTCAGTTGCGGAGTCTCTACAGGTAACTTTGTCTAAATACTTTCACATATTTCAACTCTACATGCATCGTGTCTATTTTCAATTTTATAAGAATAAATTGCATAAAATAATGATATAATGAAATTCAAAATCAAGACGAAATCAACAAAATCACTTGAATATATATATATATATATATATATATATATATATATATATATATATATATATATATATATATATATATATATATATATATATATATATATATATATATATATATATTTCGTAGTCACCATTTCTAAGTTAAAATATGTTTGTAAATAGTAGCGCAAGTCAAATACTTTTATGAAAAGATAATGATTTGCATTATCTCCTCCTCATATCATGCAACAATATTCTAGTATTTGGTATTAGAATTGATTATACCCAAAACGAATTTCAGGGCTACTCACTCTTCAAATCACATTTCAAATGTTACAAGGACCACCATTCTCTTTCACACAAAAAAAAAAAAAAAAAAAAAAAAAAAAAAAAAAAAAAACCCTTCACAGGCCATCTGGTAAATTCATTTAAAATAGCAACATTGAGCCATGTATTAAAACCCTTACGGCCAAGGTTGTTAGGATAGAGATTTTACCCAGGATCGTTAAAGGGGTAGGATCGAAATGATAGAATCGAATCATGTGATCCTACAAATATGTATTAATGTGCTTTCAATAACTGATTACTAATTATATTTGTTCTTTTTTAAAGTTTAAAGATGTAAATAATTACTTATTTTGACTTTGTTTATTAAGTTTTGATGTAGAATACTTTTAATAATCATTTTTAAACTGCAAATCACAAAAAAAATCATATAATCCATATTTCACACACACACACACGCGCACGCGCACGCGCACACGCACACGCACACACGCACACGCGCGCGCACACACACACACACACACACATATATATATATATATATATATATATATATATATATATATATATATATATTATTCTGAAATATGGATTATATAATTTTTTTTATGATTGAAACTACCCTTGTAAATTCTTGTAGGATTGAATCGTTGTATCGTGGAATCGTGTTATGATCCTACCACATAAATACTTGAGTTAAGTAGGATCGCACGATTCAACCAACATTAAGATCCTACCTACGATCCGGATCGGTCATCTATTTTTGAATCGTAAGATTGTAGAATCGTAGATTAGGATCGAGATTCTGATAACCATGCTTACGACCCATTTTGTAAACGGTACTAATTGATGGGGATATGAATAAATTTTCATGATTTGTATTATGTCATTTCCATGGTAATCATTGTTTGATCATAAAACAAGTTTTTTCTTCATAATTTTTCACTATTATCTAATACCACATGTTTAAATGGTAATACATTGAAATGAATTTATTAAAGAAAATAAGATTGTTGGAGTATAACCACGGCCATCAAACTTGTCAAGAGATATTCCTATTAAAATTACACTAAATTTTCATTACCATTCCACTATTTAGTACCGATTACAAATGGGCCGTTACAACTCTACAACACCAAGCTAACAATTTCAATCTATATATAAACCCTTAAAACCCAATCATCTTGGCTCCTTGACAGTGGAGCATTTCACCATGTTACCAATGAGTTAAACAATTTGTTACTTTATTCACCTTATGATGGATCGGAAGAACTCCTTGTCGATAATGGTAAGGGCCTAACCATATCTCATAGGTTTAATAAATTTTCCATAATCTCAAAAAACTTTAAAATTTTAGCCCGTTTTGTATGAAACTGTCTCAGAGTGAGACGATCCCAAAATTAGAAATCAATAAGTTAAAAGTTTCTATTATTGAGACATGTCTCACGGTGAGACCATCTCATACAAGAATTTGTGATGAAATTTTGGGCGTGTGTGCTTTCCTCGGTTAAACCCATATACTCATCAACTTAACCACAAATCAAAACCATTTGTTTTTGTTGGCTATCTCTAAACCAAAGCGCATACTAATTACTAATGCCAAGGACAATCAGAAAAAATACTTGACCAATCAAATCAATAATTACAATTTCATGGGAGATGCTGATTTGAACTTGTAAATTGTAACCATAAGATCAATGAAAAACCTGCAACGACCATTTTTCTCATTCTGTACCTGATGCACATGATGGAGAGAATTAATTTGAAACACATTTTTCTCAGGATACAGTTTCTGACATATATATTGACTTTACAGGCGTTGGTGCTGCTTGGAAAACAGCGCAAGTTGATGAAGGATCTACAGTTGCTATATTTGGCCTAGGTGCAATCGGATTAGCGGTATGCCACTTAATTGATTCTTCTCTAATGCAAGGCAGAATTTATTGATCATGTCTAATTGTTATTGTTGGAAATACTTCACATGTGAGACAAGATCCTACATCGATAAAATAGTGGGTTGTGGACTTGCATATATATATATATATATATATATATATATATATATATATATATATATATATATATATATATATATATATATATATATATATATATATATATATATATATATATATATATATATATATATATATATATATATATATATATATATATATATATATATATATATATATATATATATATATATATATATATATATATATATATATATATATATATATATATATATATATATATATATATTGAGTGGGCTAATCCTTCTACTGCCATATGGTTTCGGGAAACAATGAACCTCACCAAGTGTATCTGCAAGTCAATGCTCTTGACCCGTGTGTTTGCGAGCCCGAGCCCACGAATGTCCCGTGTCTACACGAGTGGGCCACGGTGAGATTATATGACGAATTGTCGCTGCCTAATAGTTATTGCCGATCTTAATCTTTCGAGATCAAGATTTTGGCATTGTCGTTGTTGATGTCTGGTTTTGTGGCAAAGGTTGCAGAAGGAGCAAGGCTTTGTGGAGCAGCCAGAATCATTGGTGTAGATGTAAATCCTGCTAAATTTGAAATAGGTAATTAGATGGGCATGTCTTTTTGCACCATCATCCTGCTTTCTGTCACTCTCAAATTTTCTCAAATTATACTGGCTCTTTTATGTTATTTTCCTAATGCATTTGTTTACAGGAAAGAAGTTTGGAGTTACAGAGTTCGTCAACCCTAGGGACAATACAACTAAATCTATCAGCCAGGTTTGAATCCTTTCTTTCTTCATGGCTAGATTGCTTGGAGTATAATAACAATACAATGTTGTATTATCTTAATGCCATTAAGTAACTCCCACCTAACAAGGGAGGTTTGGGGGTTGACTATTTGCTACCTTATTCTACTAAAGACAATGATGTTGTTTGACCTGCAATTTTACATGAATAACAATCTGAAATAAATTTTTTTAAAGGAAAGATCGGATAATATTAAAGAGGACTAAAGTCTGAAGAATTACAAAGAATTTAATGAGTCATTATATTACAGTCTGTTATAATTCAAAACCGAAGGCCTCTAAAGTTTTGGCACTGACACGCACTCCTACTGTACAGGTTATTAATGAGATGACTGATGGAGGTGCAGACTACTGCTTTGAGTGCGTGGGCATGAATACATTAGTGGAAGAAGCTTTCGCTTGTTGCAGAAAGGTCTATCTCTCTATTCAATCAAAATCATTGATCAAATACTATTTGTTTTATCTCAAATACTTCCCTTTGGGAAAAAACACACACAAACATTCAAATAATAACCGAGTTTGACACTTGGACATGGACTTATCACTTATGTTTTAATTAAAGTATGCTAAGTCCGAGTAACGTAGCTTCTTCAAACTGAAGTAGCAAGATTTTCTATTGTCTTTCATAACATAAAGACTAATGATTTTTCGTCGGTTGTAGCAGGGTTGGGGAAAGACTGTTGTTCTAGGAGTCGATAAGCCGAATTCAAAGTTGAGCCTAAGCTCTCATGATGTTTTACATAATGGGAAAATCCTCACTGGATCTCTATTTGGAGGTCTCAAAGCCAAATCTGATATCTCCACTCTGGTTAATTGGTACTTAGACAAGGTAATTTTACACTCCACTCCACAAAAGTATGATCAAGATGTTATAAAACTAGCTCACTTCAACCATAGTGCAAAAATCATATCGAACAACGGATATAAAACAGGACAATATAGTTATATGATAACCGCATTAACTTATTATGAAATCTTGAAACAACATTTTTGGACTATGGTTCTAATAGATTCCAAAGCTAAAAGATACATGACATGTTGACATTTTTACTATTGTTTTACAACTTGTAACAGAAACTGAGGCTCGATGAGTTTGTAACGCACGAAATGAAGTTTGAGGAAATCAACAAGGCCTTCGACTTGCTTCTTGAAGGAAAGTGCCTTCGATGTGTTATATGGATGGATAACTGAAGAATATGTTGCCTTCTTATATGATATGAAAGCTTTTGCATCTGAGTTTACTAAAAGTTCATTCAATCTTTTACACTGATTATTTTAAAACAAGGAGAAGATATACTTTGTGTTCTGGATGTTGTACCCAAAGATGACATGGGTAGAGAAAGTATTAATCGAGTTTATTGTAATTAATACTTCATCATTCTAATAAATTTGCTACTTATAGTGAGGTGTTTACTCACATCATATGTCATTTATGATAGCATATTCATAAACACAGAAGGAAAAGATGTGCATGCTCTATTTTAACTTGTAATTAAGGCCTTATCTAAAATAAATTCCACAATCCATCCAATATTCTTAGCATAAAACATTTGTTAAATGCATCTAAGGTTTTTATTAAAATACATGCATCTCAAGTCCATACACCAATAAGAATCCTTCATAAACCAAAACAACTGAATTATTCTTTGGCTTAGTTCCAAGGAGATCAAAGAAACAAACTTGTTGAGCCTCTAAAAGCAACATTAGACATAAGAGATAGTGTAGGTCACCTCCAAACCAAAATTGTCTAACGCAACATGGGAACCAAAAAAACATTAGTAAAGACTCCAACATCAAGAAAAAACTAGCTTTTAATGGCCAAAGGGTCCACAAAACCTAAACCAAAACATATAGAATATGTAGGTAAAGCCATCTTAGGTTCAAGGTCCTCGAGTTTATGTATAAGAACCATCATTGTGTCTATATGGACATGCAATCTTTGTATGCCCTTGTTTTCAGCAATAAAAAAATCTGTGGTAGTATTTGCATTAAAGTGTTTAAGGTTGTTGTATTCAATACCATTTTTGTTAGTTGGTCATCTTTGAACTCTTATCATTTTTCCAAAATGCGATTCAAAGATATTGAATTTTATTAGATCATCGCGCTGATTTAATTCTATGGGTCACATCTTTGAACTCTCTTTTTTGCCACCCATACTTAATTCTATGGGTCGCATCTTTTTAGATTTCCCTACTACTTTAAAATATGGAACCAATGTATTTGAAGCATTCACTTGAGAGACATCTTTCTTTTCTAGCCTTATAGTGCCTCTTGTTATCTCATTTGTGCTAAAGTTATACTCCATGTACTCTTTTTTACTCCGACTTAACTTGAAACCTTATGATTTTAATTGTTGTTTCCATTGTTCTAACTTAGAATTTATGCCCTCCCTATTTTCGTCTACCAAAAAATGTCACAAGCAAACAAAGTGAAACAAGGCACATCCCCTTTTATTAATTGAGTTATCTCATTTAGCACTGCTACAAAAAGAAAGGGGCTTAGGTCTGAGCCTTCATAAAGGTAAATTATGATTAAAAAATCGTATGTTGCCCTTCCACATGTCTTAACATCCGTCTTTACGTTTGGATCAGATATATATCTAGTACTATATTAAGGTATTACTTCAGAATATCGTTCTTTGTCATTTCCCTTTAAAGTGCTTCTATTGGTACCTTGTCGTATGTTTTTCTAAGTTAACAAAAATCAACTCTAAGTCCCTTTTCTAGCCCTATAGTACTCTATTATTTGTTTTATAAGATGAATTTCTTTCATTTAAGATCTCTTCGCATAAATTAAAATTGGTTTCTTTAATATGAAGGTAAATATCCTCATTCGTATCTTTATCACTCTTTTCCATGAATTTATAGTATGACTCATGAGTTTTACTCTTTGATAGTTGGAAAAATCTTAGGCATCTCCTTAAATTTGTTCTTATAGATGGATTGATGTGGAAATTTTATTTAACCGCAAGCGCACAGTGTACGCGTAGATGCGGGTCGAACACAAGGAAGCTAAGACAAGAAACTTGCTTATGTCTACTAATTATATTGCTCAAAGAGAAAAAAGTTTGATTGATTTTTGTCTAATAAACTAAAAATGCAATAAAAATATGGTTTAAACTATATGATGAAAAGATTTAGGGTGTCGGGAATCCCCTAAATTCTTGTATGATCAAACTCTCATTAGTGTTTATGAAATGTCGGATTAATTATGTAATTAAATATGATCTTGTTAATATCAAACTCTCGCTCTATTGATTAACTATTAGATTTAGAACCTATTAATTCAATTTTTACACGCTATTATTGAACGAATTAATAAGAATTTAACTAAAATTTACCCTAAAGAAAAGTTGATCATATTCTCA